>NW_023502311.1:0-64220 GCF_013396075.1 Fusarium subglutinans
GAATTTATCGGCTATTTTATTCAAGCCTTAACATAACCAAAGCTTGCAGCGCTGTAGTGTTTTTTGTATAAATTAAACTATATTATATAGCTTTCTTATTACCCCTAGGGCATGCTATGTCTCCTTATAGTTATTTATATAATTAGAGGTAAATTAGGCAGGAAGCTAAGGGGTAAGAAGTAAAGCTTTAGCTATAAGATTAATAATATAACCTTAATACTAAAGCTAATAAGTTTATACTTGCTTATTAATTAGGTATAATAAGAAGTAACTTAACTGCCTATAAAAAAAGGCTATAAAGCATATAGTATTTAATTTAATATTATTAAGGGTAAAGAAACTAAGCTTATATAAGGGGAGCTTAAATAACCTATATATATTATTAATAATAATAGCCTGATTTTTATTAAAATAGGCTTCTTTAAGTTTTTAAAAAGTAATAACCTTATAGGTTAGGAATCCCTTTACTGTAATATAGTAGGCAAGTACTTCTAAAATAGCATGGCTATTTAGGGAGGTCTATAGGTTAAAGGATAAGCTAATTAAGGAGGAGGCTATAAGTAGCTTTTTAGTAATAATACCCTTCTTTTTAGCATAGCTTTTAAGTAGCTAATTTTTAACTGTATTAAGGGCTTTTAGGAAGGCTGCTTTAATAATCTTAGGTAATATCTGTAAAAGGCTATAAAAATAGCTATATATAATAATATTAAGGGGGATAGCTATAGTAATAATCTAGCTAAAAAGGCAGTTATAAAAGCTCTTAACTAAAGAGGTAACTATAAGTATAGGGGGGGTATTTTAAAAAGCTGCCTTAATAGATAGCTATAAGGAAGGCTATAACGGTAATATTAGCTCTTTAGAACTATATCTGGCTTAGATAATCCTATAGGCTAGTCTTAGGTGCTTAGTATATAATAAAGATACCTAAAAGAAGTTATATAATTTATCTTTAAAGTTACCTTTTATATTATATATCTTATAGAGCTAAAAGGCTATACTAATAGAGTAGTATTAATAGGTAGCAGTTAATATAAGGGCATAACTATAATTAAGAACCTAGCTATAGTAAGGTATATGCTTATATACCTATTTCTTTAGTATAAATAGGTACTTTTTATAGTAAAGTACTAAAAGGTCTAATAGCTAAAAGTAATGCCCCTTCTTTAGCAGGAAAATCTAGCCTAGCTACTAGGTAATTAAGGGGGGCTTTAAATTAAAAGAAAATATAGTTATTAATATTTTTAATAATACTGGAAAAGATATTAATAATAGTAATATTAATATTACTATAATATTATAGAAAAAATACAGTTTAAAATAAGGTTAAAAAGGCAATTTAGTAATAATTAAAGAAAGCTAGCCTTTTAGGCATGCCTGGCATACTATAGGAAATTAAGGTAGGAAAGTAAGGGATTTTACTAGGGTTTTACTAACTAAGATTTTTAATACTAAAAATCCTACCCTAAATATGCTATTTTTATTATAAAAAGAGCCTAAAAATAAAAAAAAATAAGAGGTACTTATATATTACTAATATTACTATATAGACTTATAGACTTATAAGTCAGGACCTTTATAGCCTTAAGTTATGGCGATTTTTCCTAACTTGCAAGTCGGGAGGTCGGGCTTAAATTAAACAAGCTGACTTGAGTTGTTGCGACCGTTGGTCTGGTCTATGTTTGGGAACACCTAAGAGCGGGTTTTCTGTCGAGGGTTCAACCAATTGGAGTGTTTTGAGATGCACCATTGCTGTAGGTCATAGGGGATGCCAAAGAAACGGGTTGATGTGGATATCCATTGGCACGAGAGGTGGCGAAAGCCAGTTCTCTCCTCTTGGCAGTATGCAGAAACACAACAGGCCAGCGTGATAGCGATTGACATGCTGGAGATTGACTGGCTTGTCGGCTATCAAGACTCGGCGCTGCCTGTATCTGAAGAGAAAGACCTTGCCAGCTGAGTTATTTTATCCGCTATTACATGCCTTCAGGGACTGGAGGAGTATCTAGTTCCTACGCCATCGACTCATCGTTGCAAGTAGAAAGCCTTCTCCGTGATCGTAATAATAAACCTTCCGTCCAGGGTTGCTGATGTTTGCGGCGGATCTGTTTACTACGGCGTTGGGTTCAAAATCAAAGTAAGTACATTTATTATTGCCACCTACTCAGATCAAGTCTATTTAAGCTCGAACAAATGCTTCAAATGTTCTGCTAGTCGTAGATGGCTACCTGTTCAGCGATCATGAACAAATAAAGTTGAACAGCGTTGTGCAAGCGAACAGACATCTCAGCAGGCAGCAATAAACATCAAGACTTGCCAGTGGAACTAGGGCACTGAGCTTTGTGTTCGTTTGGACATATGTCACAGGGACTAATGCCAGCTGGCACTAGCACTGGCATCTGAGGCAGCCAGGCACCATCTAGTTCCATCCATGTACTCCTCACATCTGACCTCTTCTGAATGTCGCATTCGTGTTTGACATCCCATAACTCTTAACCTTCACAACACCTTCTATCATCTCATTTATCCTCAACCTCATCAACATCTCAAGCTATTGAGGCCTGCCATCAAAGTCTCTCGTCCTTCTCAACTCCCCATCGGGACTTCGGTACTTCATATTCACCAAAGGCTTTCACTATCCTTCACTTAGTCGGTATGTCTCGTCATCCACGATGAGTCTTTCCTTCTAACGATGTGGCGGTATACTCTAGCCAATACCCAACGGACGCCAAAACCCAGTACTCCAAGACCAAGTATCCATCACGCATTTCTTTACAGCCAAGCCCCGAGCCCCAAAACCCTCGAGTCTCATCCGGTCCCGACATCAGGATGGATGACGAAGAAGAGCACTACGACTTTATGTACCAAGGATGGGTCGCCTATATGGGTGAGATGTTGCATAGAGATATGTCGCATGTCCTCGCTCAGATGCGGACAAACGGCGGTGTGCTGCCACAGGTTGAGTTTCCACCTCGAAGACCAAGGTATCCGTGGGAATTTGGACTTTTTCTCCCCTTCGATGCATTTCCTGAGCCCGATACTGAAGAAAGAGCCGTCAACTCTCCGGAGCATGAAGGAAACGCCGTTGTCAAGGCTGAGCCTGCGTCGCCTGATACCCTGGTAGCACCCGAGTCACCTCGATCGCCATACCTTTACGACATCCCTCCCTTTCATCGTTCACAAACCCCCTCTCCAGCCAATCTTGTAGAGGCAGACGTCCACTTGGTTGATAATGAAGCAACCGCCACTGTGAAGCCGGAGCCTTCTCCAGAGACTGACGACGATGTCATAGAGATACCTCGATCACCAGGGTCTCCCTCACTCCATGACATCCCCCGCTTCTACGCCGCACCCGACCTGTCCCCTCCCCAGCCATCCCCCGAAGACATGGAACGACCCATCCCATCTCGCGCGCCCTCCCCACGAACCAGTCCCCAGAGAAACACGCTCGGAGGACGCGTTAATGGCCATGGCATTCGTCGTAATCTCCAGTTCTTCATCAACCGTGGAAATCAGCGGCGTGCGATTAGTCACGCCCAAATGCTCCGTCGCCGTCGAATGCAACACCAGCATTTCGAGCTGCGACAGTACCGGCGTCATGTGGATGGGCTTCAGCAACAGCATGAACAGCGGCTGCGAGACGGCGAGAACGCGCCTTGCAATAGCATGCCCGTGTCGCGGGGGCGTCGGTTCCATGCTGCGCCGCGGTATGTTGAGAGATTCAGCGTTCGAGAGCAAGACCAGAGTGGTCGTCTGAGCCCTTATGAGTTGTACTAAGGCATATGGGGCACGTTGATTGGTTGGCGATATCTGCCAAATTACCCTTTACGGTAAAGTGTAGCCTCACGGGCAGGACAGCTTTCGAAAGATCAGAGGAGATTCCATGTTGACATTGGACTGATATGATATTGTTGACTGCTTTTTGTAGGAGAAAGGCTGGCTGAGCATGGAGGACATGATTTTGGTCAGATGAGGCGATGTACTGGTTTGGCACTATGAACGTTACGGGAATGGCATGTCTTGTCTTTATGAGAAACGACCAATGAGTCACGAGATAATGTTTTGATACCATGAATGAGACCAGACTAATTGTTTTTAAATGGACTGCTATGCAATGCGATACTTTTAAGCAACCTATAAACGGTTGGCAATCTCCTCCAACAACTGCAACTCCTCCTGCATGAGGAACAAATTCTGCGGCAGCACCAAGCTCCCGCCAGGCTTCATAATAATCTCCCTCCCATCATGCCTCTCATGCCTTTCCGAATCACTCTCTTCCGTCGCCCTCCCCTTCTCCTCATCAACACTCCCCCTCTGCGCCTCCGTCTTAACCCCCCTCAAGTCCTCCGGCGTCCACCAATAAACCGGATACGCGCGCTGGATGTTATTAACCAGCAGCGCAACGCCAAACATTATCGTGCAGTTGAATAGCACTACGGGGATGAAGAACCAGCCGAGATCGAGGAGGCGGTTGTCGACGACGGCGAGAAGACCGGTTGCGCCGGCGGGGGGATGGATGGTTTTTGTCAGGGCCATTATGGACGTTACGGTCGCGCAGGATATGGCGCCGCCGAGCCATTGGATGGAGTGGAAGTCTGAGCTGAGGAGGAAGAGCTTTCCTATGCTGACGCCTATTGTGGCGGCGATGAGTTGGCCGCCGAAGAAGTTTCGTGGTTGGGCGAGGGGAGATTCGATGGCGTAGAACTCGAGAACAGCGCCAGCGCCCTACATGATTAGCATCGTCACTCATCAAAAGCATAGTGAAAGATAACTTACAAAAGATGCAACGATTATGGGAGCGCCTCGCTCAACGAAAGAGGGAATGCGCTCAGATGCCAGTTCAATTACTGAGAGGGCGATGAATATTCCGATAAACGCCCATAGTACTGGTAGAATTGTGCCTATGCTCTTTGGTTTATCGCGTCGGTATCCAAAGATGTATGCGATAGGATATGGGATATGTTGCCATGGCGGCGATGGAATAAATGGATTGATGTATCGATCGATATCGAAAGTCCACGATGTTGGGTTGAGGCGCGACATGAGATCTGAGATGAGATGGTCCGATCTAAGATGAAAAGTCCGGGGTAATCAGGTGATTTAGAAGAGTCGATGATGAAAGAGGGAAAATGGATCAAACACTGAATGTGACGTAAAATTAGGAATGATGGCGTTTGTCTGTCTATCCCATCGCGTGTCCAAACTCTGTTAATGAATGTCTGACGATACCCTCAGCCAAAAAGAGCAGGCCAACGCCCTTATACCACTGGCCAAAGCCGCGGAGATGCACCAAATGACAGCATAACAAAGTCTTCCATAATGCCGAATAATGCCAGGGCAAGAAGAGTGAGTAATACGTTACAAGGCCGTCTGAGCCGGGCTCGCTTTGTTATTGGCATCTTCGCGAGACGATTTCGTAACAGAAATTCGAAGGCACGGGTATTTGTGGGTAGTTTCCTATTGTGGTTGGATGGCTTTGTATCACGGGGTTTGTTCGGTGTTGGAGGTTCCGAAATTATGACATAATGAGAATTTGGGCTGGTATTATTTATCCAAGTCATTACCGAGGAAAGAATTTGATCTTGTGAATATTCGATCATTGTGGATATGCAATTGGAGATGTGGACATTCGTGATGATCGGCTTCATCGCGACGAGTAGAGGAACGCTTTGTGCATAGACAGTTGCTGTGCCGAGTTGCGCGTCGCGTTGCCGAAGTTTGCCTGTACAGCCGGATTACCCGTCAGACCATCCATACCCGCCGGGAGATGCAGCCTGAGATGTTCCAATTGCGAAATAGATGTCAAGATTTCATCTTGGGAATGCGATGTGATGCGGAACTGCCGGATGACGTGCGTGCGATTGAATGTCACCATTTGACGCGATGCGACTGGGGTATAAATACGCGGGACGCTTGCCTCAGTCGGCTCAGATACAGCTCAATGAAGAATGGCAAATACTGTGACGATTCACTGCGCAGTTGAGATCAACGCGACGACATTTAGATTGGCATACGATCGTTGGAAGATGGCCAGGTAATTGATGCATCACGTAGCCGAACGCGACGTGGCATTCGTGATTTAGGTATGTCTTGGTGGAGTAGACATCAAGGTATGTTCTCAACGCCGCGATTGAAATGGTAGTAGTAGAAGCCAACACTTCACTGATATAAGCGCATGGCCTGTAATCAAGGCGGAAACCTCATTTACTGCTCATTACCTCAATCTAGATACTTCTACAAAAGCCATCAGGGTCAAGGCGCTTGCAAAGCCTCAAAGAGAGCCTCCAAGTACGGCGCAAACGAATCAAGACTCATAGTCTCTCACAAGACAAGGACATCACTCCAACGACCTAACGCAACTCGCAAGAGTATGTGAACAAAACATAAATTCATAACTAAAGCTGAGATCTACCAACACTTTATACTCCAGCAAGAGCTCGAGATAGCCAGAGTACAAACCCAATGTCAAATCTATTTGTTCTTGACGACATCAAATCCCTTCAAGCTATCAAGCGCCTCACGAATCTCAATCTTGTACGCAGGAATACCACCAGAGTAACAAACAGGCTCGTAAATCTTACCAGGGATAGAGCCGCCCATGTATCTACCCCCATCGTCAGCAAATGTCCGTACATTATGTATGTTGAAAGTGAGGAGACTTACGTGGAGCGAGTGGTGGGGAACAGAGTCCTGTTGTTAAGCTCGACGATGTGCTTCTTCCAGTCCTCACTGGCCTTCTTGGTGGGGTTGATGTACTTGATGTCATTGTTCTTGATCTTGTCAATGGCATCGACGATCCAGCGGCCTTGGACGGCGACGGATGTAGCTGGCGGTTGTTAGTCAGGATTACGCAGGAGTGATGACAGAGGACTTACGGCCGTTGCTGAGAAGGGTTGGGCCGTGAGGACCGTAGATATGGAACATGTTGGGATAGCCGGGGGTCGTCACGCCGAGGTAGGTCTATACATGTCAGCGCTGAGCAAAGATTCACGAGGAGATACATACCGTCGCGCCAGTCTTCCATTCCTTCTCGAGTTCAGCGCCCTCAATGCTCTGAAGACCAAGCTGCGTCATCACTAAAATCATTAGCAACTCAACTCTCCCTCGTAAAACCGTACTCACCACCAGTGACGACATCCTATCAACGTTAGCATCATTCCTTCACCAAGATTCCTTCGGAGGACTTACAAATCCTGTCGCAACAGCAATGACATCAAATTCATGATGCGTTCCGTCCTCAAGCGTAATACCCGTCTCGGTAAACTCCTTGATCGCATTGTTCTTGATATCAACGACATCCACATTCTCCCTGTTGAACTGCTCGTAGTAATCATACTCCAAGCACGGACGCTTAATACCAAAGTAATGTGGCATGTTGTCTACCGTCGGCGCAAGAAGATCTCGCTTCTTGGGGTCACCGATCCTGTTGCGCGTCTTCTTGGCCCAGAACTTGTACGACTCCTTGTTCGCTTCCGCATTGAGCAAGTTGTCCTTGTACACGGCAACCCAGTATCTGAAACCGCCCTCCTGCCAGACCTTCTCGTACAGAGCCTCGCGGTCCTCAGGCGTGTCATCAAACGTGTTCTTCTCATACCAGTCATAGTGGAAGCCGGCAAAGTTCTCCTCACGGTAGCGGAACAGCTCGGGGTAAAACTTCTTGGATTGCTGCTGCTCTTCGGCGGAGGGGTACTTGCGGCGCATGGGGACAGCAAGGTTGGGGGTTCGTTGGAAGACCTTGAGATGGCCGGCTTCGGGACCCCAGGCCTGTGTGATCTGTACGCCTGATGCGCCGGTGCCGATGATGGCGCAGCGCTTGTTGGTGACGTCGACCTTTTCGTCGGGCCAGAAGGAGGAGTGGTGGATTATGCCCTTGAACTTGTCCATGCCGGGCCAGTCGGGGATGTATCGACGGGCAGCCTATGAGGTTAGTCGCAAGTCGCTGTGAGTGATTGTAGGGGGACTCACGAAGCCGGTTCCGAGGACGAGATACTTGGCCTTGGCGACTCGACCGTCTGCAGTGCGGATATGCCAGCGGCCGCTCTCGGTGTCGAACTTGCCGCCTACAACGACAGTGTTGAAAGCGATATCCTTCTTGATGCCAAGGACCTTATCAACATGATCGAAGTAAGCGCGGAGATCAGCGTAGGTAGGATAGTTGCAAGGCCAAGTCCAGGTATCGTAAACCTCAGGCCAGCTGAATTCATATTCAGGGACTTCGGAGTCGACACCAGCACCGGGGTAGCAGTTCCATCGCCAAGTGCCCTATTCCGTCAGCCTTCAATGCTTAAATTAGCATGTGATTTACTTACGCCAGTATCGTTGCCAGCTTCGTAAACGACAGTCTTGTAGCCGCGATCACGGAGGGTCTTGAGCATAAAGACACCAGCGAAACCAGCACCGACGACAAGAGCGTCTACCTCGAGATTATCGGCATAGACACCTTTATCGCCATGATGCTCGACGGAGTAATCCGTAAGCTCAGTATTGAACTTTTTATGAACTGGGATATTCTCGCCCATTGTAAATGTATGTTTGATAAAAGAGTAATGCTTGATGAGATGAAAAGACTTGCTTGTGATGAGAGAATGTTACAGGACATGCAAGCAGTTTATAAACACCATTATTCATGCATGTTGGTCCTGCAGTTCATCAAATCGAAACACGTTGCATTCTCCGTGAAACTCTACAGTAGCATCATGTGAAAGCCAAACCGGCCTCCGTTCCGCCCTGCGTAACTGCGTACCCGCATCCGCCTCGTCACATCCACCACGCGCAGCTGCAATGCCACCAAACGAGACACAGCGAGGTTACAGCACGTCGTCCTTTCCCCGCACGCTCTACGTCTACCCCGGATCGAACCCCACGGGGCCTCGGACGCCGTCAACTGCCGAGCGCACGCGGCGCCGCATCCTCAGAATTCAGAGTTAAGCTGGACAGGGCCCTTTTGTTTGTTGTGCTTTAAGCTTTTTACCCCTCGTCTGTGCACTCGTATCTGCGGATGCGGGTCCGCAAGGTTGGGGAAGGGATTTACGCTGGAATCCTTGGTGTTTTCGCGTCAACAGAACCAAGTTAGATTGCGGGGGAGGCGGGGTCGAGACAGAATAGAGTATGGTGCTGTATGCGGGTGGTATCCTGTCATATGACTAAATAAACCTTTGTGAGCTGGCGCGGGCCACGAGCCAAGGCTGCGCTACTTTAGAATCATAGCGCCATTGTCGACTAGCAGTATAAATAGATAGCTTCACTAGGGGTACTGCAGACAATTCTGCAACAATTGATCAGCCAGCCCCCGTTCATAATCTCAAGTTACGTTTGTATTACTCCAACATGCCTATCACTGCCCAAGCAACATCCAAGCTGCGCAGCATAATCGACGATGCATGCGCCGACCAAAAGACTGGTATTCCCGGTACCACGGTCGTACTGGTCGACAAATCCGGTGAGATATTCGCTCATTCTGCGGGGTCGCGCGGTGTCGGGGCCAATGAGCCCATGACACTGGACAACATCTTCTGGATCGCTTCGTGCACCAAGATGCTTGCTGGTGTTGCGTGCATGCAGCTCGTAGAGCAGGGAAAGCTGAAGCTCGATGACGGTAACCATCTTGAGAATCTCGTGCCTGAGCTCAAGAGCCTGAAGGTCTTGAAACCTGATGGGAGCTTTGAGGAGAAGAAGAATCTGATTACACTGCGGATGCTACTGACGCATACTGCGGGCTTTGGATATACGTTTTTCAGTGAGCGGTTGAGGGATTGGAGCCATCCTGCTGGCATTGATGAGTTTTCTGGTCGTATTGAGGATATCGTCAAGCTTCCTCTTCTGTTCCAGCCCGGTGAAGGCTGGGAATACGGTGTAAGTACATTTTCCGCCTCATTCAACGTCTACTAATATTTCAGGTCGGAATTGACTGGGCTGGCATCGCGCTTGAACGAGCCAGCGGTCTTCGTCTGAATGATTATCTCCAGAAGAACGTCTTTCAGCCTCTGGGCATCAAAAAAATGACCATGCTTCCCGGTAAAGAAATGCGCGCCAAGCTAGCTCACATGCATCAGCGCGACGCAGACGGTAAACTGCGAACGCGCGATCATTTACAGCGTCTTCCTCTAGTGACTGACAATGCGAGCGAAATCGCTTCAATCTTCCATAGCGGCGGCGCGGGAATGTTTGCGCAGCCCCAAGAGTACGGAAGTGAGTATACATTGATATCATTGATACGGGTGAATGGATGCTGATCAAAGCAGAGGTTCTTACTGTTCTGCTCAACGGCGGAACATGTCCCAACACAGGCGCTCAGATCCTCAAGAAGGAAACGGTTGATCTCATGCTGAGCAACAGCATCGAGAAATTCCCAAACTTCAGCCGTCAGCCCATCCCAGCAGCCAAACCAGATCTGACCAACCCAGTCGGCGAGCTATACCCCGTCGACGGAAATCCACCCCAGGTACGACGCTCCCTTCCCCCCGCATTTCAGCAGGCACACTAACCATTTGGACTTGCAGGGCTGGGGATTGACATTCATGCTCACCAACGGAGGCTTCTCAGGGCGATCCAAGAGGACGGTTATGTGGGCTGGGCTAGCTAATTGCTGGTGGTGGGCTGATCCCGAGCACGGCATCGGAGGAATTGTGTGCACACAGATTCTGCCGTTCGCTGATGCCAAGGTCCTGGGTCTCTGGGCCGCTGTCGAGACTGAGATTTACAAGGCTGTTCTGTAGATGAGATGAGATTTGAGATCTAAGCTAGTTTTGAGTCAGAATCGAAGAGTCAGCCAAGACATTGCGGCGTAGCCCGTTTAAAATTTCACAGCCTCAGTGCCTCGCGTAAAGTTACACATTGACCTCGATATTGGAAGCGTCTAGAAACTCTCCTCATCTCGATCTAGGCCATGAAATTGTTGAGAATGAGGCTGCTGGCTGCTGCTAGTCGTAAGCCAACATTTCCCAGGGGTCCCCTCCCCTCCAAAGCAGCACGAACTTTGGTTGGATGCACTAAACCAAAAGAGCAAAGAACGCGGGGAAACAAACGCTCGGATCAGTTAGGAATCCGGGGATCCAGAGGGGGGATGGGGCCTTATATCTGCAAGGGAGGGAGGGGGAGAGCTTTAACCCAAGTTCTGCCCACTTTTGTCGCTGATGCAATTTTTCACGCTACCATCTCTGCTCCAAGACCCCTATATCGACATCATCATTACAGTTACAGAGCCATGAAGAGAACGCAATATGCCTGCGATCAGTGTAGAAAGTCAAAGAGGGGCTGCGACGCTCCGCCCTTGGAGATGCCGAGAAACATGGACCCTCTCCGCGATGGCAAGATGATTGTAGGCGAGAAGCGTGAGATCCCCCGCTCCCGCTTCAGTGCAGTTGGGTAATAGTGCTGACGAGATGGTGTAGCACCTCTAGCTCAATCGTCGCCGTGTTCGTACTGCACCAAGACTCATAAGAAATGTACCATGAACTGGGCGTGGACGCAGATTCAGATCTCTTATGCTCTTGCTGCGGCTGCGCGGGGTGAACCAGGTATTGAATGCATTGTCCCCTCGAGGCGCGATTCAACCTCTACACGACGAGAATCGACATCAACAGAGAATACACGCGATACACCGAACTCTATTGTCCCAGACGATAGCACTTTTGATGCCCAATCAGCAGCGCAATCTTTTGTTTCGCAGTCCCTCCCTCCAGTGCCAGTCTTTTCAGAGATCGACACCAGTCTAGACGTCCCCTCATTTCTCGACAATTCACTCGATGCGTTACCATTTGATTTCGTGCCTGAACAAACAGAGCCTATTGACTCTAATTTCTACGGCATTCAATTCAAGGATCTTACTGCACCTGAGGAACCGTTGAGCGAACCCTGGGAATTCTTCAAAGACTCGACTGTCGCGCCTGAACTTCAATTCGACGCTGCATCAATGTCGCAGTTCCCTACCGTCAGTCCCACGGAGCCTGCACAGTCTCTCATTGCAGTCAGTCCGAATAATGAGAAAGACTGGCGACGGACGAAACGGCGTCGTGTGTCGACTACGTGGAGCGATACGCAGAGTAGTTCGCTTTCGTCCTTCACTATGGATCAGTCGATGATGACAAAGTCTAATAACCTGATGATCTCGACGAATCTGCTGCAGATTTATCACGATGTCTTTGAACATAATTTATCGTGCTGGTTGAATGAAGTTACGTGTCCGTTTGGTCGGCAGCAGAAGACTGTCTCTCAACCAGGGAATCTGGCAGAATGGGGATCTTCATGGACGAATCGAGTTCTGCGACGGACTATGAATCTCGATCGCGTGGCTAAATCAACGCAATTGATTCACATGACTCGTCAACAAGACTCGGCGACTGCGAAAGCTCTTCATCTCTGTATCATGGCGTTCGCGACACAATGGGCGCAGAGTTCACGACGACACAGAGAACGATATCCCTCACTAGACGACATCGCAGAAGGGAATCCACTCAACGAGTACATGGATGACTTTAAAGAAGAATTCGACCGTCATCTCCAACGCAACATCTGGGACCAAGCACGTCGCGCTCTAGATGACGTCGCAGATGTAGAGTCCTACCGCGTCGTCTGCGCAGAAATGATCTTCGGCCTCACCCAAAAACCTCTTGACCCCGAGGACACAGAGCACAGCGACCTCGACACCTCAGGCTGTTTCGAAGACGTATATGATATGCAATCTGTCGCCGACGAAATCGCCAGCATAATCGAAAACGACGGCCCGCCCATCTTAATAGAGCGCGCAGCTCGAAAAATGCACACTTTGAAATACCGCTTCGACGCTGAGCGAAAAGGTCTCACCAAAGGCCGCAAGCGCGCCAACCTCGTGGCGTCAATGAGCAGCGAGGACGCCGGGACTGTGAGTTTGCTGTACTGGTTGACGGTGATGTTTGATACGGTTAGTTCGACGATGAGTGAGAGGCCGCTTGTTGTTGTGGATGCCAATAGTCAGCATGATGATGCGCGTGGCGATACAGATTGGAATGTGCCGCTGTTTATCCAGGATAGTCTTGAGAAGCCGAGGCAGAACGTTCACTGGCCTTGTTCCTACGAAGAGGCTGCTGAGGCGGTTACGAGATCTGCGCCGGTCAAGGTGTTGATGTTTCGACATGTAGCGTATCTACAGAATTTACTGAGGCAGGGGGAGTCTGGGGAGAAGATTGAGGAGTTTATTGAACGGTCTGCAAGGGTTTATCGCTACTGGAACACGACATAGTAAGTCTGCACTACCTCTGGTCGATATACCGGTACTGATCTATTTAGTGGCACGTTCTTTAGAGAACTTCTTCAGAACTACAACTCCATCCCCGGCCGGATCCAAAGCTGGTTCATCTGCATCTGCGCCCACTGGAATCTCGGCGTCCTCCTCCTCGCCGATCTAATCCACCACATCGACGAGCACGCCCTCGGCCTGCCCGCGCCCAGCCAATCCCGCTCCAACTGCAAATGGGTCATGCGGATCCGCGAGCGCAGCGCCCGAGAGCTATCGGACCTAGCGCGCGTGACCGCCCCGGACAACAGGACCTTTATCGTTCCCACGCTCTCAGAGTTCCACCACGCTATCAACCAGTGCATGATACTCACGGAGCCGTGGACGGTCATTCTGATACGCGCGTTTTCGAAAGCGGCGAATTATTGGATGGCGGAAGTTAATGAGCTGTTGCAGGTTGATCGTGCCGGGGAGGAGTTGGAGGAGAGGTTGGGGAGGGGGGAGGAGTGTATTAGGATTCTGTGGATTTTGGGGAAGAAGAGTGATATTGCGAGGAGGTGTGCTGAGACGTTGAGTAGGGCTAAGACGAGGTTGCCGGTTTGATGCTATACCAGAATGGTGATGAAATTATTGGGCTTGGGCTTGGTGGGGTACACATACGAAGATCACAGGCGTTACAGGGAATGGCGGCATATTAATCAAGGAATAAGTCATGATTAAATTGATATCTATCTTAAAACCTTTCAACAGCTCTGATTATCTATCTCAATTTGCACAGCGACGTTGCAAACTTGATAAGCTTCACCGTTAAAAACATGACGACCAAGCCTGGCCAATCTGTGCTGGGAATGTCATCAACTTGAACTCTAATTCGCAGACCTCTTTCAGCCAATCAAAGCTAACACCTGGTTCCGTGGTCTAGTTGGTTATGGCATCTCGTTAACACCGAGAAGGTCCCCGGTTCGATCCCGGGCGGAACCACGTTTTTTGCCTGTTGCTCAATATGACACATCAGCAATGACTGCTTTTTAATAAAACAGCATACTAATTAATCTATTACTTTTTCTTAAACTTTTGCTTTTAATATCCTAAATATCGCAGGTAAAGTTTGCGTAGATTATAAGCTATCCGTCTGTAGATGAAAGTGTAACGTATGTTCCTACGTAACATACCTCATTTGAGTTTATCGCGTATCTCAATCTCAAAACTCTCGAGACTGTACCTGCATCTAAGGGATTACACGCCCTATATGCAAACAGCACAAATGTATCTCTTACATACAAAGCCATTCATTCATCCTATACCCCTGAAAGCCAGTTATTCACCAAACTCGCTAAACCCTATCTCCAGGGTAATCCCACGACGATCCCTCACGTGTCTTCCCCAGATTTCCCCACGCTCCTCAATCCCCTCCCCTCTCATTGGTCCACTCCCCGTACCATCTCAACAGCTCGGTATCTGATCCGCGGAACTTGAACTGGCAAACCTCGGTCCAACGATAGCTTAAAAACATCAAAAACCCCATCAACCCTATCACTAAGCTCACCCAATCTCAAATCTCACATTGTATCCAGGAAAAATGACGTTTTATCCACCATCGTGGGTTCCTAACCTCCCAGGTACTGTTAGCGCCCCGCTCTCCCAGACGAAGTACTAACAGGTGCAGATATACCTGATTCAATCAGCGTAGCAGACTTTATCAATACTGAAAAAGCAGGGCGGAAGAGCTTTGATGGGTCAAAGAGGCCGTATACGTGTGGTGTGACGGGGACGTCGTGGACTGCGGAGGAGGTTGCACGGCGTGTTGACTTTCTTGCGCGCGGGTTAGCGAAAAATGTCGGGTTTGATCCGAATGATGCAACGCCATGGGACAGAGTCGTGGCGATTTACGCTCTCAACACTGTAAAACTCCCCCAATTACAAGAGGTGTGTAGCACTAACGACTTGGGCAGATTGATTACATTCCCGTTACGCACGCCATTCACCGAGTAGACGGCATCGTCACGCCCGCTAGTTCAGCGCACTCAGCTTCTGAACTCGAACATCAACTTCGATCATCAGGCGCAAAAGCACTATTCACATGCGCTCCTCTTCTCAGCACAGCACTCAAAGCAGCTTCTGCCGTCGGAATTCCCGAAAAACACATTTTCTTGCTCCCTTTGCCTGAGACTCCCTCTGAAGAATCCTTCAAAACAATCGAAGATCTCATCGCAGAAGGCAAGACTCTACCGCCGTTGGAGTTATCAGCTTGGACGTCAGGACAGGGAAAACGACAAGTCGCGTATCTGTGCTACTCAAGCGGTACATCAGGTCTTCCCGTACGTATACCATGCCCTTCTGCGTTCTGTCTAACAAGCCTAGAAAGCCGTTATGATCTCTCACTACAACGTCATCGCATGCACCCTTATGATCCATACCTTTGAGTCCATAACCCGCGCCCAGGATAACATCGACACGCAAGTAGCCCTCGGTCTTTTACCCTTCAGCCACATCTACGGACTCGTTGTCATCGCCCATATAGCACAGTATCGCGGTGACGAAATCATCGTTCTGCAGCGCTTCCAACTGGAGCAATTGCTCGCGGCTATTCAGAAATTCCGCATTGAGCAACTCAGCGTCGTACCGCCGATCATCGTGCACATTTTGAGTAGCCAGGATAAATGCCAGAAATACAATCTCGACTCGGTGAGGCTTGTGTTCTCGGGTGCTGCGCCCTTGGGAGGCGAAACCATTCAGAAATTACTCGAGTTGTATCCAAAATGGAGAATCAGCCAAGGCTACGGTACGTTCACCAGCACCAGTATATGTTCAAGACTAATTTTCCAGGCTTAACGGAGGCTTCACCATCGGTATTTCACACCAGCGAGGCAGATCCCGTTCTCGGCTCATCAGGCTCTTTGCTTCCCGGCGCAAAAGTCAAGATCATCGACCAGCACGGCTCCGAAGTCACAAGCTACGAAACACCAGGCGAATTATACGTCCAGGCGCCGAATGTCGTGCTGGGCTATCTTCACAATGAGAAAGCTAACGCGGAGACGTTTGTGCACCGTGATGATGGGCGGTGGTTGAGGACAGGCGATGAAGTCCTCGTGCGGAAATCACCACGCGGAAACGATCATTTCTTCATCGTCGATCGAATCAAGGAGCTTATAAAAGTCAAGGTACCTCCACCACCCTTTTCCTTGAGCGTTGCTGATGTTTCTAGGGCCATCAAGTTGCCCCCGCTGAACTGGAGGCGCATCTCCTCGATCATCCATATGTAGATGACTGCGCAGTCATAGGCATTGTCGACGAGCGCGCAGGCGAAGTCCCTCTAGCGTTTATTGTTAAGAGCAAGAAAACGAAAGGTCTGAATGATGGGGATGTTGTCAAGGCTGTTTGTGAGCATGTTGAGAGCCATAAGGCGAGGCATAAATGGTTGAAGGGCGGGGTTAGGGTGCTGGATGTCATACCCAAGAGTCCGAGTGGGAAGATCCTGAGGAGGGTGCTGAAGGCGCAGATCAAGGCTGAGAAACCCGCTGCGAAGCTTTGAGTTTCGCGACAATTGGGGCTATAGATCTAAGTGTGTCATATTGAGTTTGTACCGTTTGGTCGTTGATAGAGGAACGTTTTGTACTGTCGGCAGTTGAACGTTGGTCTCATCAGCAGTGGGGAAGCTTCAGTGAAGATGCATTGAAGCAGCATCAACAGACGGCGTTCTGCTTCAAGTATTGGCCATAATACCTCACGACTTCTAGAGATTGACACTTTTATAGCTCAATATTGAAATCTCCTGCACTAAAATAGTCCCAATTGCGTAAGTGAAGCGCTTACAACGCTGATACGAGCAAATACACAATGACTGGCCAACTCCTCCTCAAACGGACCTCCCGGCCTCAGCACTAGCGATGCCAGCCAGGAACCAATACAGTCAGCACCATTTACAATTCACCGCTCATCAAATAAATCCGCCAAAATTCCTCCGTCCTCTCACATCAACAGCGACAATGAATTCTCAATCTCTACTGACAAGTCTCGTTGACTATCGCAGCACGAATGTCACAATTCTGAGCACGACCGTTTTGGCGGTTGTAGTGGCGTTCGCCCTGCTAAACCGCCTACTAACTCCCCACATCGACCCACGTGAACCGCCCGTCGTGAAACCGTCGATTCCGTGGGTAGGACACATCATTGGGATAATTCGTCACCAAGCAGATTACAGCAGAATCATCCAGTCCGTCTCCCCTCCCCTTCTCCGTCACCCTCAATCCCTAACAGCTCAATCGCAGCAATGAGAACCCTCACGTCCCAATCGCGACCCTGCCCATGCTCAACGGCAAAGTCTACGCCGCCTTCGATCCCGCCCTCCTCCAAACCCTCCTCCGCAACAAGACCGCGTCCTTCGAGCCCTTTGTGTTCGACTACGCGAAAAAGACCTTCGCGCTGAAACAGGAGACGTTTGCGAAAGTCAAAGTACCGGGCGTTTACGATGAATTTACAGAGGCGATTCATGCGAGCTTTCAGGTTAGGCATTTGCACCAGATGAATGTGCATTTCCTGGGTAGCATCGCTGCAAAGCTGAACCGCGCGACGATACGTGCCGATGGGATCAATGCGGGAAAAGAGACGGTCGAAAATGGACGACTACACGTGGAGAATCTATATCTTTGGTGTCGCGATGTTATGAGCCTCGCTACAACGCGTTCTCTCTACGGCGACACTGATCCGTTTAATCGCGATCCCTCTTTAATTGAAGACATGTGGTATGTCCCCCCATCCCGGGTTCTGCCCATCGCTAACAAACCAGGCTTTTCGAAGAATCAGTGCCCTACTTCCTCCTCTCGCTCTTCCCCTCGATTACAATGCCAAAGGCCTACAAAGCGCGCTCCACGCTGCAAGACATCGCGTGTCAATGGTACGCCAAAGACCACGACATCCACGACCCCAGCGTCTCAGCCCTCGTACGGAACCGCGCCGGAGCACTTCGCAAGAACGGACTCACGGGATACGAGATTGGCAAGTTTGAGGTTATTCTCCCGAATGTGGCGACGCTTAATGCCGTGCCGACGTTTTACTGGCTTTTGCTGTACATCCTCGACCGACCGGATCTTCTCGCGCGAATACGAGCCGAAGCTGAGGATGCAGCTGTTGTGGAGGATAATAATGAAAAGAGGAGCGCGGCGTTTAATATAGCGGATTTTGAAGAGAAGATGCCTCTGCTGGTGAGCTGTTATCGCGAGACGATGCGGCTTGCGAACCAGACTCTTAGCATGCGACGCATCCTCCAAGACACAAGCGTCACAACGCCCGAAGGAACAACATATCTTCTCAAAAAGGATACAGACCTACAACTCCCCGCTGGCGTAGCACACTACGAGGACAGTGTCTGGGGCGCAGATGTCAACGTCTTCAATCCAGAGCGCTTCCTCCCCGCATCCAAGGGAAGTGCAGAAGACGAGCGCAAGCGAAAAGCAGCGTACATACCCTTCGGCGGCGGTCGCCATCTCTGCCCAGGTCGCAACCTCGCCTTCGCAGAGATAATTGGCTTCTCGTCTGCCTTACTACTGGGCTTTGAGATTGAGGCTGTGGGGATGGGGTTTGGGGATGTCAAGATGCTGGGGCCGCAGCTGGCGGGCGGGACGGTACGGCCTGAGAGGTATGGCGCTGGGCTAGGGGCTACAATCACAATGAGAAAGGGATGGGAGGATGTAGAGTGGAGGTTTGAGTGTTGATATGTTGGGGAAGCAATTGTGATGTATTGTTTCTCATCAATCGTGCTCGCTATGCTAGTACAGTGATTGACCCCAGTGCGTTTAGGTTGGTATAGACGTAGAGCCCTTGTTGTAGTTTGTTTTGTGGTTTTTGTCGAAATGCAAACAGAATAAAGCAGATGAATCCCAATTGATCTCATTGGCCATGTCATAAAAGACCCCAACTCCGTCGCGTGTGTTCCGTACCGTACCGTACCGTTAATCCAAGCCCATTCAATCATTTTCCCATCACGACTCCTCCGGCCCAGTATCCTATATCGCATCTCATCATTAACCGCTCTTAGAAGCACTTCCGTTCGTCTCCGTCTTCTCCTCCGCCTCCGGGACCATCGTCTCAAACATCAGCACAGGCTGGTACAGCTGTCGTCCATGCGGACTGTGAACCCAGATGTCCTGAGGCCACAGTCGCTGCTGCGACTCAATGGTCATAGTGAGCCGGTGATCAAGATCATATTCCGACAGAGGAGCGGGGATGGGGAACGTCTCGACGTGATATCGAGGCAGATTGGCAGGATTAGAACCCTGCGTCGATCCCGTAGCCGAAGATGGCACGCAACAGTTCTGGGTCTGGTTCTGGGTCTCCTCCTTCTGGGGCTTGTTGCCATTTTCTTCAACAACTTGACACATGGTGTTTGAGTCTTGGTGATGATAGTTTATATTGGAAAAAAGGGTTGAGTAGTGTTCGTAAGATGCTTGTTTGTCATTGAATCTTGGGGGGGAATTGGGCCTTCATATAGACCTTGGGCAGCGGCAGCATGGATGCGAGACCTCATTCCGCCCACAGAAGCAAAATGCAGCATGTTTAGCGAATCAAGCAAATCGGAGCTTTCCGATGATCGCGAGAGGGCTGTTGGGCATCGAATGCCCTTGAAGTTGGTGTAACACAAGGGCTTCCTCTGCATTCGAGGCTTGCATTTGGGCTTGGTCTGGGCTGAGGGGGAAGGGAAATGTGAACCGTGTGAGCACGGCACATGTCGCAGCACTTTCGCATCAATTTTGACACTGAAAAAACACATCGTTCTCTTTTAATTTGTGTATCTACGCTCTTTTGTGACGGTGTTTTTGAGCCTCAAGCTTAGCTTTGCTTTAGCTTCATGTTTCAACTCAGGTACAAGTTAGACCAGTTCAGATAAACTGCCCGAGCGCGGGAATAACTTCCACTAGATCAACATTTCAGCCGTAGCGCGAGGGAGAAATGCGGCTTGTCCCCGGCGGCGGTTAATTGGCGCCCGCCTTTGGGACGCTGAGATATGAGAGGTTGAGCTGAGACAGACTGAGACATGCGCTGCAGGAGTCTTGAAATGGCAGCGTGAATGCCCGATAATCATCGGAGATCATGATCTGATTTTGATCTGATCATGTTTCAAATACAACGGTCTAGGCTAGGTATTCTCTTGGTCTAGCTCGCTCTTTTTCGCGGGTGAGTTCCTGGTAATCGGAATGTTTTAGTGCCATCGCGCGATGCTGTATTTTTAGTTGGAAGTGATGGTAGGCGGTGGAGATTAGAGGGGAATACGGTGAGTGAGTGAGTGGCACGGGGCTTCGGGTGAGACTCCGCATTTGAGGTCAGCCAAATACTTGCCACGGGGGAGTTACACAGCATATCCAAATCTTACACGCATGAGAGAGAGACATTGAATGCAATGAATCGCACAGATCGAAGAAAAATTAAATGAATTTGTCAATATTCCAGCATCAATCAGCCCTAATCTTGTTCTCACCTGGTTGTGTTGTAATCCGCTCGGGACCGATACGATCTAACAAATTTCCCGAAAGGTCAAAGCTAAAAGAGTGAGTGTATGACAAGCTGATAATCACAAGCTCCAGCTGACGACACTTGCCGTCCGTCGGACAATTAAAAATGCCGCTGCAACGTCATGCGTAACTCGACCTGTAGCGTCTGTCACTCGCACGTCCAAGATTAATCTCTCCGAGGCACTAACAGACTCTGTGATTACTCCAGGGTAATCGACTCTTTTTATCTATGACGCCCAATATCCACCCAGCGCCCGGACCGCGTCGCAATTCCAGCATGTCCGAAAGCCCGACTAGACTGCTCTGTAATGTCGTCATAGATAACGCACAAGTGAAGAAATGTCTGTTTATTATGGTCAATGCCCGTAAACCAAGAATAGAGTGTTCACCATCGTTACCGTGAGGTTATCCTGCTCTTCGATGTCAAAATGGCTGATGAGAGACCTACGCCCAGGGATGAAGACATCCCCGGCGGTTATCCAGTCACGCCAAGCGTCAACTCGATTACCCCAACGGGAAACGTCACCGATAGACAACTCGAGGCCGGGTTTGCGGGCCGTGATACTGCGGCTACGACGTACGATCATGTCACCGCCGGCAGTTCAGCCTCACCCGGCGCGACTGGGGCCTTAGCCTCTGAGCCTCAACTGCAACACGCGCCTATCCTCGATCGCAATTCTTCATCGAGCACTGTTCTCCCCCGCCGCGAATCCACTGAAGAAAAGCGCAAGAGTGCATCTGACGACGAACCCATCTTTGCCCCGATCAAATCTCACACCGAGAATGAGAAACCGCCCCTCGAGAAACACAAGTCTCATCGCACTGAAGATGATCTCTTCCGCGTCCTCTCCCGTCGTCGCACGAATGCCTCAACGCCCGCTGAGAAAGAAGAAGAAACAGAAGATAATGAGGAACTCGACCGTCTCATGTCTCGTATCTTTGGCCAGAAGCGCCAGGAACAAAGCGAGGAGGAGAAGACGCGACATAGCGGTGTTATCTTTCGTAACCTCACTGTTCGCGGTGTTGGTCTCGGGTCCAGTCTTCAGCCTACCGTTGGAGATTTCTTCCTAGGCCTGCCGCGCAAACTGGGCAAGTTGTTTACCCAAGGACCCAAGGCTGCGATGGCGAAACCACCCGTTCGAGACCTCATCAGTAATTTCGACGGTTGCGTTAGACCAGGTGAATTACTCCTTGTTCTGGGTAGGCCTGGCGCGGGGTGTAGTACGTTCCTCAAGACATTCTGCAACCAGCGCGCGGGCTTTCAGTCCGTTGAAGGTCAGGTTACATACGGCGGGACTGACGCAGCGACAATGGCGAAGGATTTCCGCGGTGAGATTATCTACAACCCTGAAGATGACCTGCACTACGCCACGCTCTCGGTGAAGCGCACCCTCACTTTTGCGCTGCAGACTCGCACGCCCGGTAAAGAATCCCGTCTCGAAGGCGAAACGCGTCAAGACTACGTCCGTGAATTTCTCCGCGTCGTCACAAAACTCTTCTGGATCGAACATACCCTCGGCACCAAAGTCGGCAATGAATTCATTCGCGGCGTCTCCGGCGGCGAGCGCAAACGCGTCTCCATCGCAGAAGCCATGATAACACGTGCCTCAGTCCAAGGCTGGGATAACTCTAGCAAAGGCCTCGATGCTAGCACAGCAGTCGAATACGTAAAGTCCATTCGCGCCATGACCAACATGGCTGATACATCTACCGCTGTGTCGCTCTACCAAGCTGGTGAAACACTCTACGACCTCGTTGATAAAGTCCTGCTCATCGATGAGGGGAAATGTCTTTACTACGGCCGCGCAGAAGACGCGAAGAAGTATTTTCAGAGTCTTGGCTTTGAGTGTCCTGAGCGCTGGACTACGGCTGACTTTTTAACGAGTGTGACGGATGAGCATGAGCGGAGTGTTCGTGAAGGCTGGGAAGATCGCATCCCGCGCTCGGCGGGAGAGTTTTCTGATGCGTATCGTCGCAGTGAGGATTATCAGAAGAATCTGAGGGATATTGACGAGTTTGAGGCTGAGCTTGAGACGTTGGCGGAGGAGAGGCGGAGGAACGAGAGTGAGAAGAGTAAGAAGAAGAACTATGAGATTGCGTTCCACAAACAGGTCTTGGCCTGCACGCATCGTCAGTTCCTCGTCATGTTCGGCGATAAAGCGTCTCTGTTCGGAAAATGGGGCGGTTTGTTGTTCCAAGGTCTTATCGTCGGTTCACTCTTCTACAACCTCCCCGACACAGCAGCCGGAGCGTTTCCCCGCGGCGGTGCCCTCTTCTTTCTTCTTCTCTTCAACGCTCTTCTCGCACTGGCTGAACAAACAGCTGCATTCGAGTCAAAGCCTATTCTGCTCAAGCACAAGTCCTTCTCGTTCTACCGCCCTTCTGCATTCGCCATCGCCCAGACGGTCGTCGATGTCCCGCTTGTTTTCATACAGGTCGTCATCTTTAACGTCATCATCTACTGGATGGCTAACCTTGCGAGAACGGCGTCGCAGTTTTTCATATCGAATCTCATTCTGTGGCTTGTCACTATGGTGACGTATGCGTTCTTCAGGGCTATTTCGGCTTGGTGCGGGACGTTGGATGTGGCGACGCGGTTTACGGGTGTTGCGATTCAGATTCTTGTTGTGTATACGGGCTATCTGATCCCACCGGACTCGATGCATCCTTGGTTCGGCTGGCTACGATGGATCAATTGGATTCAGTACGGTTTCGAGTGTCTCATGGCTAATGAGTTCGCGTACCTCACTCTTCAATGCGAACCGCCATATCTCGTCCCGCAAGGCCCCAACGCACGACCTCAGAACCAGGGTTGTACTCTCGCTGGTGCATCGCCTGGCTCAACATCTGTATCTGGCGCTGCATACATCCAAGAGTCCTTCACATACACCCGTTCCCATCTCTGGCGCAACTTTGGCTTCCTCTGGGCCTTCTTCATCTTTTTCGTGTTCCTTACTGCTCTTGGTATGGAGCTCATGAAGCCCAACGTCGGCGGCGGCGCCATCACCGTCTTTAAGCGTGGCCAAGTCCCCAAGAAGGTCGAAGAGTCTATCGCGACTGGTGGTAGAGCCAAGGGCGATAAGCAAGATGAAGAGTCTGGGCGCAGCGATCCTGTCGCGAGTGGTGATGCCGAACGTACCAAGAGCGATGAGCAGATCACCCAAGAAGTCGCAAAGAATGAAACTGTGTTTACGTTCCAGAACATCAATTACACAATCCCCTTCGAGAAAGGCGAGCGGAAACTCCTCAACGATGTTCAAGGCTACGTTCGCCCTGGTAAATTGACCGCTCTCATGGGCGCATCTGGTAAGTCCATTTCTCTCAATTGACCTCCCGTCTCTAACTTTTTCAGGGGCTGGTAAAACAACTCTTCTCAACGGCCTCGCCCAACGTCTCAACTTCGGCACCATCACAGGCGATTTCCTCGTCGACGGACGTCCCCTCCCAAAATCCTTCCAGCGCGCAACTGGTTTCGCTGAACAAATGGACATCCACGAACCCACCGCCACCGTACGCGAAGCCCTCCAATTCTCTGCTCTTCTTCGTCAACCGAAGGAAGTACCCAAGCAGGAAAAGATGGAGTACTGCGAGACTATTATTGATCTTCTCGAGATGCGCGACATTGCTGGTGCCATCATCGGTACAGTTGGACAAGGTCTCAACGCAGAGCAGCGAAAGCGCCTGACGATTGGCGTTGAGCTGGCGAGTAAGCCGGAACTGCTTATGTTTTTGGACGAACCGACTTCTGGTCTTGACTCAGGCGCTGCATTCAACATCGTGCGCTTCCTTCGCAAACTCGCAGACGCAGGCCAAGCTGTCCTCTGCACAATCCATCAACCCTCCGCCGTCCTCTTTGAAAACTTTGACGAGCTTTTGCTTCTCAAATCAGGCGGTCGAGTCGTCTACCACGGTCCTCTAGGCAATGATTCAGAGAACTTGATCAAGTACTTTGAGTCCAACGGCGGCCCCAAGTGTCCCCCGCACGCTAACCCCGCCGAGTACATGCTCGATGCAATCGGTGCTGGAAATCCTGACTACGATGGTCAAGATTGGGGTGATGTCTGGGCCGAGTCTTCAGAGCGACAGAAGCGCTCCCAAGAGATTGAGGAGATGATTGAGCGCCGACGCAACGTTGAACCGTCAAAGAGTCTTAAAGATGATCGCGAGTACGCCATGCCGTTATCCACCCAAACTTACGCCGTTGTTCGTCGAAGCTTCGTCTCATTCTGGCGTTCACCCGATTACATCTTTGGCAATTTTATGCTACACGTCGCAACAGGTCTCTTTAATTGTTTCACATTCTACAAGATCGGTTTCGCATCGATTGACTACCAGAACAGGCTATTCTCCATTTTTATGACGCTTACAATCAGTCCGCCTCTCATTCAGCAGCTCCAGCCAGCCTTTCTCAAATCGCGCCAGATATTCCAGTGGAGAGAAAACAACGCCAAGATCTACAGCTGGGTTGCTTGGACTACAGCCGTCGTGGTCGTTGAAATCCCGTATCGTATCGTCGCGGGCGGTATTTACTTCAATTGCTGGTGGTGGGGAGTCTTTGGCTGGCGCGCGTCAGCCTTCACATCTGGTTTCGCATTCTTGCTTGTTCTGTTGTTCGAGCTATACTACGTCTCCTTCGGCCAAGCCATCGCTGCATTTGCACCCAACGAACTCCTCGCCTCTCTCCTCGTCCCCATCTTCTTCCTCTTCGTCGTATCCTTCTGCGGCGTCGTTGTCCCGCCGCAAGGTCTCCCTACGTTCTGGCGCGAATGGATGTACTGGCTCACTCCCTTCCACTACCTTCTCGAAGCATTCCTCGGCGCTGCGATTCATGACCAGCCTGTTCGCTGCGAGGAGGGTGAATTTGCGCGCTTTGAACCGCCGAGCGGTCAATCGTGCGATGAGTATGTTGAGCCATTTATTCAGCGCGCGGGAGGGTATGTCACCACTGGATCAGACGGATACTGTGAGTTCTGCCAGTATGCGACTGGTGATGAGTTTGGAGCGGGGTTCAGTGTGTACTACAGGAATATCTGGAGAGATTTCGGCATTTTCTGCGCTTTTATCGCGTTTAATTATGCGGTGGTTTACTTTGCTACGTGGATGCGGTTCAGAGGGAAGAATCCGTTCAAGGGACTGTTGCAAAAGAGAAAGGCTTAGATTAGGTTTCCAGAAGGCGATTCGAGAGAGGTTGTTGTAATTTTGGAATCGGGTGGTCTAGATTGTTTACGTGGATAGAATGAATTGATCGTGTTGCGCCTTGTATTGTTACTTCATGTTTCCTCGTATACGCTGGTGACGATAAGATAAAGATAAGGACAAGGTTGGGAATAAAAATAACATTAACCTCACATGATCGGCAACTGCGGGGAATAAGCAATACGCGTATAACGGATTCTCAATCAACCAACAAAATGCATCACGCTGCACAAATGAATTATAGGGAGGTTTCAACAAATTCTTCGCTAAGAAATATTTAATCGCCTCAACGTAACAGATATTGGACATCGGATCCCGTCACCGACCCGGCGCGCAGAATGCAATGCATGTATTCACAACTCCGTCCCCGGAAAATATTAAAAGGGGCGATCCGGCCGTCCTCTGCACAAATCTGCACAAATCCCGTGTATTTGCATAACTAACGGTACGGAAATCGCCAGATCCGTGTGGGGCTCCGCATAACCACCCGGACGTCGGATTCTAGAACGGCCCCGACAGCGCGCGCTGATTGGCCATCCCTCCCCCATCTCTCGGTTTCGCTTTGGAGTCACTCGCTCATTGGCTCGTTGGTCGAGTCGTGGCTTGGGGATAAATATCTTCTCGTTACCCCTTCCTTCTCTCGTCTTGAAGCATCCTTTGTCTTCACGAGCTTCACGATGGCGGAAAATAAAGCTTCGATCGATATTGAACGACCCGCGAGTCAGCGGACCCTCACGCCTTCTTATACCGGTAGCGCTGCGAAGAAGGATGAAGAGAGCGTTACGAAGGAAGATGTCGTTCAGGCTGAAGACCCGAATGCGGTTGGTTGGGATGGACCTGATGATCCAAACAATCCCATGAACTGGCCTGCAAAGAAGAAATGGTCTTGCATCGGTGCTCTATCCGTCATGACCCTCCTAACGTAAGTCCCCTCTTACTTCATCTCAATACCATCACTAACATCCCAGACCTCTCGTACGTCCCTCCCTCAACCCCAACTACACTCCCTCTAACAATCCAGGGCTCCTCAATGTTCGCCCCCGGCGTCCCAGACATCATGCGCGAATTTGAAACCTCCAACCGCAACATCGCCACGTTCGTCGTCTCCGTGTACGTCCTCGGCTTCGCATTCGGTCCACTCCTCGCCGCGCCCCTCAGCGAGATCTACGGCCGCGCTATCGTCTTCAACGTCGCCAACGTCCTCTTCCTCATAATGACCGTCGCTACGGCGCTGAGCCAAAACATGCCTATGCTTATTGTGTTTCGCTTCTTGATGGGCTTCACGGGCTCGACGCCTGTTACTAATGGTAGTGGAACTATATCGGATATCTTTCCGGTACAGGAGAGAGGTAAGGCTATGGCTGTTTGGGCCATGGGACCGTTGCTGGGTCCGTGTATTGGTCCGTTGGCGGGTGGGTATATGGTTGAGGCCATTGGATGGCGATGGGTGTTCTGGCTGATTGCTATTCTTGTAAGTTCCTTTAGCTTTGAGTGTTCTTTATCGTGGCTGACCATTCAGACTGGCTTCATCGCTGCCCTGTGCTACTTTGCCGCCCCAGAGACATACGCCCCAACCCTCCTCCGTGCCAAGGTCGCCAAACTCAAGAAAGAAACCGGCAACCAAGACCTATACTCCATCCTCGACAAAGACGGCCTCACGCCCAAACAACGCATCAGCAACGCCTCCATCCGCCCAATGCGAATGCTCTTCACCCACCTCCCCGTCTTCATCCTCTCCCTCTACGTCGCCATCGTCTACGGCGTGCTGTACCTCATGTTCAGCACCTTCACCTTTGTATTCGCGCAGCAGTACGGTTTCGGCACTGGTACCATCGGTCTGGCGTATCTCCCTACTGGTATTGGAATGCTGTTTGGTACAATGGTCTTTGGGGTCATGACGGATATTGTGATCAAGAAGAAGATTGAGCAGAATGGTAAGACGGTGCCTGAGGATCGATTGCCGATTTGGATGACATTGCCGTCGGGGCTGCTTATCGTGGGGGCGTTGTTTTGGTATGGTTGGGCGGCGGATCAGAACTCGCATTGGATCGTGCCCATGATTGGCGTTGCACTGTTTTGCTTTGGTCTCATGGGAATTATGGTGAGTCTCATCCTAATCTCACTACCAATGGACATGACTAATGATATAGATGTGTCTTCAAACTTACCTCGTCGACGCATACATCACCTACGCAGCATCAGCCGTCGCCGCTATGACGGTGCTCCGGTCTCTGGCTGGTGCATTGCTTCCTCTCGCCGGACTATCCATGTACGATGATCTAGGTCTTGGTTGGGGAAACAGTATCCTTGCTTTCCTGGCGCTGGCTCTTGTACCTGTTCCCGTGATATTCTTCTTGTATGGACCCAAGATTCGAGCCAAGAGCCCGAACAACCTTGGTTAGACGCGACATAGCTTGACGGTCGTCAATTGGAGGCTTGACATGGGAGATATATAGAGGCAGTTGTCTGGTGAACAACAAGTATATAGCATAGAATTTGTAATTTAGAGGTGTCTAGTCCTCGTTCATAGAATGTCTTTCGCTTAAATTGTCCAAGAACATCTAGCGACGTGAATCTCACATTACATGGGGTACGAAAATTCCTCGTGAGAGACAGTGGATGCATGATCCCAAAGCGGTAACTCGTCTGTAGACCAGCGCTTTTACTCCTAAGTGGACCTGAAGCGGACCATTCCGTACCATCGCCTCGGGATAACTTCAACGCACTCTAGGCACTGCATGAACCATTGTTGATCAAGTCTTGCGGAAGCTATTCGCACAGACATCTCTCCAACGATCGGTTCCGAGTATCCGGAGCTCGACGACGTCGCAAGTCACCATGCTCATTATCGCATACTCACTGTTCCCGACTCAGTGGATACACATGGCCCCCCATGGTACTGATCAGATTGATAACAACAAGGTTATATCACGGACTAACATTTCGATCATACGGTAGGTAGATCACTCCAGCTCGTGGCAACACCCAGCAAGCCACTCGACTCTCAGAATCTCATCATTAATCAGATGCGAAAACTCTGAGCAGGGATTCAAAAACGTGTCGTTGGAGATCGCCTGTTGTCGGAACATGGCCAAGACCAAACCGACCTTCAAATCATCTTCATGTGATCCACGTTTACCTGAAACTTCCCGTCACTATACCCAGAAAAGAACGCGGCTCTCCCAATCCCTGTAAAATATGAGGCTTTTTTATCAGATCACGGCCAAGTCATGCCACGCAAACTCTTGGCAAACCAATGAAATCACGCGATGTATGAAAATCTGATAAGATTAGATGGATCACCGGATTGTGGGCGCGGAATGACTTCCGTCACGCAGATGATATAAACAGACAGCGTTACATCGATCTTTGCAGCATTCAATGTTGAGAAAGCTTACTTGCAATGGCAGATCATAATTCTCATCGTAGCTCCGACGTGGAAGCTGCGCCCAAGCCCATGGCAGAGCGTGAGAAAGTCTCGAATACGGATATTCTGAGGGAGTCTTGGTCTAAGAAGGCTTTGATCGTCGCCTTCACTGGGTATGTCTATCTCCTCTCAGTATATGCCTCTTCTAACAATCTAGTCTGTTTGCTACGACGTTTATAACGCAGTTCCTCAAATACGCGACCAAGGTCTACGATGCATACGCCACCTCTGCGTTCCAGCGCCATTCAGCGCTTGCGACAGCCAATGTCGTCAGTACCATCATTGGTCTGGTCACGTATCCTATCATGGCAAAGTTCTCCAACGTACGTATTCCCCTTCGTCGCAGAACCCAAGACGAACTAACTGTCCCAGGTGTTTGGTCGAGCAGAAGGTCTAACCTTTTCAATCCTCTTCCTCGTTCTATCGCAAGTAATGTACGCAGCGTGTCAAAACATCGCAACCTACATCGTACGTCCTTCATTCTCTTTTCGTATACCTCTAACGTCTTAGGCTGGCGGAATCTTCGAATCAATCGGCGACACCGGCTACGTCATCATGCAACAGGTCTTCATCGCCGACACAACAAGCCTCATCAACCGCGGTCTCTGGACCTCCCTCCCCGAATCCTTCGCCTCCATCCCAACGCTATACCTCGGCTCCATTGTGGCAGACAGTGTTCTCAAGCACTCGACCTGGCGATGGGGTTACGGCATGTGGGCTCTCATCCTACCTTTCTGCGCGGCGCCGCTTATCATCACGTTATATGTCCTTCAGCGACGAGCGAGAAGGGCTGGGTATAGAAGAAAAGGCGCTTGGGACGCGGCTGATAAGACGCAGCCGTTGAGCAAGAGGATTGTGAACCTTGTCTGGGTTGATCTCGACATTCTTGGTGCGGTGCTTCTTGTTCTCGGTCTTGGACTCACGCTTATCCCGCTTTCGCTTACGGGCGCGAGGAATAGTGATCGTTGGGACCAGGGGAGCTACATCGCCATGCTAGTCATTGGCGTCGTCGTCGTCGGCGTGTTTTTCGTCTGGGATACAAAGTTTGCCAAGGTTCCATTTGTTCCTTTTCGAATGATCAAGGAGCGAACTGTCGTCGCGGCTTGTGTATTGTCCATGTTGGACTTTTTCCATTATTCTTGCTTTACGCTTTTCTTTCCGAGCTATCTTCAAGTCGCTGGTGGTTTCAGCCCTGGACACGCTACGCGCATTGAGTAAGTACCTCTTACATTGGTATGAACAATGCTAACGTTGTTAGTAACGCTCTTCGTGTCGCGTTCCAGATTGCTTCGGTCCTTGTTGGCATTTTGATGAAGTACACTAAGCGCAGTCAGATCTTTGTCTTTATCGGTGTTCCGCTCTGTGTTCTTGGTCAAGGTCTCATGATTCACTTTGTCAACATGAACGGAGGTCACGCCAACGAAGCCTCTTTCATCACAGCAAAGACTCTTGTTGGCGTTGGTCGTGCATTCTACCAGACAGCCGCTCAAGTCTCTATCCAGGCTCTCGTCGCCAAGGAAGATGTCCCCGTCGTGACGGGAGTTTACTACGCAGCTATGAACTTTGGTGGAGCCGTCGGTACCAGGTGAGTTCATCTTCCATCTCTCAGTCAATTATCACTAACAATTTCAGCGTCGGCGGTGCTATCTGGAACAACATTCTCCCCCAGAAACTCACGACATATCTCCCCGAGCAAGCCAAGCCCAACGCCTTCAAGATCTACAAGTCCATCGTTGTCGCGCAGAAATTCGCAAAGGGTACGCCTGTTCGCGCAGCAATTGACCAAGCATATCGCGAGACACAGCGTCTTCTCGCCATTGCTGCGACGTGCTCTCTTGCGCCGATGCTGATTGTCATGTTTGCGCTTAAGGCTGTTGATTTGACAAAGGTTGATGAGGCCAAGATTGAGGAAAACAAGTCTACTGATGGGGAAGTTGAACCGGCTGTTATGAGGGAGAGTGTTCAGGTGAAGAATTAGGATGTTTAGATAAGGTGTAGAATTAATTCGAGGTCGTTAGTGTATTGAGTCATTATGCTGAGTGCGACTTCATTGTGTGGACCCGCTGCAGTTCAGTGGACTTCGACGCTGACCCTCTGTAACGCGTTCACTACAGTTCAGTCAGCCGTCAGATAGGACAACGAGATTTATCTTCGCATTAATACACTCGGATGATATCTCATGCTTGAAGCATCATTTCAAACAGTGAATTAATTTTCCTACCATTACACGCGCTCATTAATTGACAATATTAAAACAATGCTCCCTCAAGTAAGACTACAGTAGTGCAGCCATTGCGACCAATGACCAAACCAGACCAAGCATGCCATTACCAAGCTTGACACCAGCCGAATCTTCCCCTCCACTTCCACTTCCATTACCCGTACTCGCCTCCTTCTCCCAATCACTCTCATTCCACTTCGCAAAGCTCAACTCCGGATCCAATCTCGGCCTAAGATCAAAGTCCCTCGCCGTAGCCTCCCTATCACTCGTCGATCCATTCCAGCAATGCCTCTCAAAGCACTCCTCACACTGCCTCGGCATCTCAATATCCAATCTTCTCAACGAGCCCTTAATAGCCGCACAAGCTAAACAAGCAGGCCAATTCTCATCAACGCTACCGTTGCCGTACGTGGCTACTTGGAATGCGTTCTGAAGAGCAATGTCGACTTGGTTGGGTGTGAATTGCGTCTGCGTGTAGGAGTAGTTGCTGTACCCTGTCCATGGGGCGTTCGGCAGCCAGAGGAGGAGGGGCGTGGAGGATGAGGCGTTGCAGCCGAAGAATGTTGGTTGGAAGGAGAGGGTTTGGGCGACGATGGTGTTTACGTCGGGGATCTTGGGGAAGGGGATATTGCCTTGGGATGCGGTGAGGGCGGTGTCTGAGATGTTAGCCAAGACCATGCCATGAAACGAAAGAACTTACTGATGAGATTGGTTCCGTTTACCCAAGAGTTGGGCGCATCAGATGATGCTTCGTAAACAATGATCAAGTCAAGCTTGCGTTCAGGAATGATCAACGGGCGAAGAGGATTGCTCTCAAGCGTAAGACTCCCATCGACCTAAACAGTCAGCATCACCCATAACCTCAGTAGGATAACTTACCAGAAGAAGCCCAGAAACACCCTTCATATCCTCATTATAATCCTCAAACGGATTCGGATACGTCGCCCACAACGACTCATTAAACGTCAGATCAAAATACATCGCCGTCTCATTCACAAGCTGAACAAGCGGATTATCATACTGATCCCTCGGAACATGAACGTCGTTAATATCCAGATTAACCTTCTGTCTCTTCCCCAACCATCTCTTCGCAAACACCGGAATTCCATAAAACGAATCAATAAACCACGCCGTAAATGCATTAGCAGTTGTCCCCTGCATGAGCGTAAGTTTATCGAACCCTTGAACACATTCGCTCTTATTCTGTGGTTTTCCCTCCGCCATAGAAGTACCCAGGAACTTGGTCTGGATAAACGCCTGTACACGTCCGCCGACCCAACTTCCAAACTCAAAGGGTGTGACTTCATAAGCTGTCAAGTTGAAGCGTGTAGATTTGTTGAAGCCGGGATACATGAGGTTTCCGATCTCGGGGGATTTTCCGGGGACGACTTCTGCGAAGCACATGATTGGCATTGGAGCGTCGCCGAGGGTGAAGGCTGTGTTTTTCGAGGCGATGTCGGAGTAGTTGCTGTATACTTTACCGTCGGGAAGCCAAGTTCCCCAGAATTGACCGAATGTGTCGGCCACAGAGACGGGGAAGCCGGACTCGTCTTTGGCGCCCATGTTTTCGAAGATGCTGGTGAAGAAGGCTGTTTGATTGCCGTTGGGACCGGATGCGTAGTCGAGGGAGAAGTTGGAGGCTCTTTTGATGCCGTCTGTTGTGGTGAAATTGTTTGCGGCGCTGGATTGTTAGTGTTGATTGAGATGGTGGTGGGATGGACTCACAGAAGGGATACGGTGACAGCGCCTCCGCCGGATAGACCAGTGATGTACGAGAGAAGCTGCGTCAAGCCGCCCGTCCTCGCAGCCCGAGCGACAGCAGACCGAGCATCAAAGGCTTGCCAGACTCCCAGTCCTCCAAAACCAGATTGTGTGCCTCCACCGGAGACTGAAAGACCAACGATTGGGACATCATCACTCTTGAGTTTGTCTATATAGTTCGTGACGTTGAAGTCGGAAATGTTGGCGAGTTTGAGGTAGTCTTGGAGATTGGGAATCATCTGTTTGGCACGCTGTTCACGCCAAGATGATTCTTCATCAGACAAGCCCTGGAACCGTTAGATATGGCAGAGAGAGGGGTAGGGAGGGACGGGTACGTCTGATGCTTTGCGGATCTTGAGGGAGGAGGGACATGTCGTGTAGACTGGGGCGTACGGATCAGCTCCACTCTGAGCGAGGGTGAAGCTGAAGAGTGAAGTGAGAAGCAACAAATCGCGATACATCTCGAATCTCTTCCCAAACAGAAATACTCGTTGACGATACGTTAATGAGAGAATCAAATTTCAGCGTAGGGCCAAAACAGCAGCTCTTCCATCTAAATATCCCAGCGTGAAGAGCTACATGCCGATATCCGACCAAGCTATATTAGCTCATGTCAGCACAAACTTCCACCACCAAACTCAATGGCTTATTCCAGCCAACCCGATTTCCAGAATCCCACGACTGTTTAATTGCTAGCCCCTCGGGACCGAAGGCGAACCGTCAAGATCGTGGCTTGGCGGAGGAATGCAAGCCGAAGTAATTCGGATTTCATGGCTTATCCCCCAAGTCACGGAGCGAAAATGAGGAGTGAGTTTTGGACTACTGTAGCTAGAAAAACATGAAGCTCAAATAATAAACTTTTATCTATTCCCTCTATGGTAATTCATTTTCAACGCCGCATAGATCTAGATTTCCCCGCATCTAGATCTCGGAGCCGTTTTTCGTTACGATCATCATTCCCGGTCTGTCTATCTCTAATTTTATCTAAGCCATGTCTTTGATTTACGCCTTCCAATTCTTACTGAACCTTGCAATGAGAAGAACTAAAACACCAGCGAGTATTGAGAAACAAGTAACTTTGACTAGTCAGTGGAGGATAAAGGAGATGCGGAGAGGTGTACTTACTAACGGTGAAGGCCCAGCCTACGCCGATGCCGTCAATCATTGGAACGACACCTCCAACGCTCATTGCGCCGAAACTATACTGAATAACGTATTTTCCTGTAATGACTGCTGTTCTATGTGCTGGTCGAACCTCTGAAGAGTATTAGTTGCGTTTCTTTGTCAAGGGTGATTGATTTACCAGCTGCATATGTATTCAGCCCACTAAACGAAGCCATGAGTCCAAACCCTTCGATGAACGCGCTGATTATTGGCAGCGCCATACCACCAAGTCTATGATAAACACTCCATCCGTAGAGCAGCGTTCCAAGAGGGAGGATGATGAGAACACTGACTAGACTGCTATTCAAGCGATCTTCAGGAATTCTCTGTCCATTTCGCTTTCGCATGTATCGCTTGACGACTACGTCAGAGATCTTACCGCCGACGGTACTTCCAACGAGAAAACCAGCGCCGGGAGCGAGGTAGAAGAGACCGCTGGAGAGAGGGGATGTGAGATTGAACCGAGGGTTTATGACGCGGCGGATGGAGGAGAGGATGCCGTATTGGTTAAAGCCGAGGAGACCGCAGGCGACGTTCTGTTATGTCAGTGTTGTGCTTGTTCACTTGGGGGGGATACATACAGCGAGGATGACCTTGGGATATTTGAATTGACAAAAGACGTGCATAGGATTAAAGGTCCGAAGAATCTCTTTCCCTGTTCGAGGACGTGTCGTCTCAGCCAACTTGGGATTCTCAACTTCACTAGCCTTCGGGATGAATAACAGAGAAAGAATGAGACCAAAGAGACACATGCCGGCTTCAACGCCGTAGATGACTCGCCAGCTGGTAAATGTCGCGATGATACTACCAAGAAGAGGAGCTGTAGGTCTTAGTATAAATCCACGACAACGAGGTTCGGAAGGCTTACCGATTGAATTGAACGACACGCAACTCCCCAGAAAGAACCCAACAGCAGTCCCTCGAGAAGTCTTATATAAGTTAGTAACAAACACGAAACTCACAAAAGACAAAACTCACAGGATCAAAAATATCCGCCAGGATAGTCTGCCCAGCCACCAAAAAGAACGGCCCCGTATTCCCCCCCAAAATCCACAACGTCGCAAAACCAGCTAAATTCGGCACAGTCGCACATCCAATCGCACAAACACACAACACCCCATTCGCAGCAAGATACGCAGATCTCCGTCCAATAATCGTACTAACAGGCAGCCAAATCAGCCCCGACAGCGCCTGTGCTACAAAAACACCCGCGTTGATGGTCGTGATGGTCGTCACGGGGATGTTTAGGTCGGATGCTACTTCGAGCGTGGCGGGCATTATGGCGGTGCTCCAGAATGTCATGGGGAGGGGCATCCAGCATACGACGAAGAGGATGACCCATTTTCGCCAGCTGGGGATCTGGGCTACGTCGTCATCTATTGCGGTTGTTGGGGGGAGTGGTGAGGATGGGGATGCTGTGAGGGTTGGTTTTGGTTCGGACATGGTGAGATAAACGAATGGAGATGTAACTTAATCAACACAACTGAATGAAACGAAAGTCCAATAAATCCATTGAAACTGCAATGTAATATTTACCAGAAAGAGTTTTCTTCACCTTCTCAATCAGGTATTTAAAACACTCCAATTCCTTGCCTCTTGGCTCACTTATAGTGGACCTATGACTTCTCCCAGCGGTGTCGGACACCTTTTATCTTCGCCCGTCTTATCCCCGCTCACCTCTTTCGGCGCCGTCTCCCAAAACCACCGAAATGCATACTTTTCTGCCGAGGTTAACGCTGAGTCAGCGCGGGAAAGGTAAAATTCTCGCCGATTTGTGTCGGCGTCATTTGCTTCTGTATTTCTCGAGTCACACGACACATACGCAGATCGTGTCGGTACTTCGGGGACCCATCGGGTGGGTAATTGGTTAAGACTGTGTCACTCGGCCTCGAAGATCACCTGTTTGTACAAGGTTTGAGAGACAATGACTGAGAACCAGAGTGACTCGGATAAGGAGGATGTTGGATCTTCGACTGTTACACCGTTGAGTCCAGGGAAACGACAGCGCAAGACGAAATCTACAGCGTAAGAGTCTGCCATTTATATCGAGGGGTCTGGCTAATTGATTCAGTTGTCGAAGATGCCATGCTAGAAAAGTTAAATGCTCAGGCGGTCAGCCCTGTGAAAACTGCCGTCAAGCAAGTAAAGGCGCCGAATGCTCTTATCCCCGAAAGAACCGCCTCGTCAAAGTGAGCCAGCAGTACGTCTTCCCTCCTCCCTCTCAATCCTCTCATATTCATCTATTGTTCCAGATACATTGACGATCTAATCGCCGAGAACCAACGTCTTCGTCAAGATGACGCTAAACCTCGGCCTGAGCCCTCCATCCCCGATGTCTCAAGCACCGAAACATCCTCATCCCTACAGGGCACGCTCCTCGAAGAACGACCCTGGTTCTTCGACATGAACGTTCTTCACACCCCCGTCCTCATCGGCGAAGCTTCCGACGCTGCGTTTGCATCGCGCTTTAGGCAGGCTATTTCCGAACCGGGGCATAGTCACATCCCGAGGGTGAACTACGCACCTGATGAGAGGTTGCTTGCTCTTTCGGATCAGGACTGTCCGTGGCCGATACCCTCTAGGGCACGGCTGCTTGTTAATGTTGCGTTGAAGTATGTTAGTAGGACTTACTATATCGTGAGGAAGAGTCAGATCTTGGAGGGGCTGGAGCAGTCGATTTTGAATCCGCATTCGGCGGATTCTTTGTTGAGGAGTAAGCTTTGGGTTTTGTTTGCTATTGGGGAGATGTACTCTACGCGTACGGCGGCGAAGGATAGGAACTTTCCGGGTATGGCGTATTTTGCGCGGGCGACTCGTATTCTCCGTATCATCAGCGAAAGACCTCGCATCGACGCCATTGAGATTCGTCTTCTTCTGGTAAGTCCCTCACAGATTTATGAGGACAAACTAACAATCTAGTCTTTCTACTCCCTCGCTCTCAACCGTCGTTATACAGCCTACGCTCTAGCCGGCTCATCAGTCCGTCTCTCCGTCGTAATGGGTCTTCACCTCAACGTCCCCGAGTCCCAACTCCGCGACGCCGGCGCCCGAGAACACAGAAATCGCGTATGGTGGACTGCATATAGCTTCGACCGCATGTGGGCTTCTCGTCTCGGCCATCCCGTCGCTATTCAAGATGACGACATCGAAGTCGATCTCCCTACTGATCCAGTCCTGGACACGCCCTCGGATGATTTTGCCGACTCGTCGTATTTTATCGCGGGCCTAAGACTCGCGAGACTGGCGGCAAAGGTAATTAATGCGATTTACACGCGGAGACCACAGCAGAAAACTCTCTCGCAGAGGGTTCAAGAGGCGTTGAGGGATCTGAGGGCTTTTGTGGAGGAGTTGCCGCCGCATCTTCACATTGAACCCACTGATGCACCTGAACCGAGTCCAAAGCCTCTTTCACTGCACTTGTACTTTAACCAGGTTGCCATAACAGCAACGCGTCCTATTCTTTTGCACGTACTAAGGACCCACGTCTCAGCGTGGGACACTCAACCTCGCACGGAACCTCAAATTCCCGTATCAGCCATGACGCTCTCCGAAGCGTGTATCCGCTGCGCACGCCACTCGTGTCGCCTTTTAATCGACTGCTGGATCGACGGCTCCTTCGCGACATTCGACTACTTCTACACACAATACCTCTTCTCATCCGCTACAGTCCTCGCTATCTCAAGCCTAATCGACGGAAAGGAATGTCGTAGCGACAAAGAGCAATTCGAGTCAGCAGCCCAGTTTTTGCACCAACTGAAGGAGAATGGCAATTTTGCGGCCGAGGAGTTTTGTAGACATGTTGACGCTATGAAGGTTTGTATGAGGGCGCTTGAAGCGAGACGGGGACAGTTTGTAGTGCAAGATACGGGGTTATTGGGGTTGGATGTGCTAAATCCGACGGCGGGTATGGCCTTGTCGGAGCCGTCGTTGCAAGAGTTGTTATCGCAGCCGGTTCTGGACTTGCAGTTTATTGATGCGTCGATGTATCATGATGGGGCGCAGGGGTTGTATTGGCCTGATATTAGTCCTGAGAGTTGGAGTGCCAGCGGATGGACGCCTGGTGGGTAAAACCTGGAAACGTTGTATACAATGTACCAGTACTGAAGCATTCATGATGTGTTTTTGCTCGTCTCTGAGTTGTAATTCTTTAACAATTGTATGTCATGAAGTCCTTCTTGACGTTTGCAAAGTGGCTTAATGCGAACATCTTCCTGTAGCTGGAGCCTACGATATATCCTTCAACATGCGTAAATCAGCACATTCGCCTTAACATTAACTTCAACATAAACGTTTAATAGTCCCATACGTCTCGCATTCTGTCTTTCCATCCCGTAGAGCAGAGTCGTCCCCATACCCTGTTCATGGGAACAGTGTCAAGACTTGCCATTGATCCCTCTTACCAATCAAGTCCCAATGTTCTCAAGCCGCTCAAAGAGAATGAATCATGAACATGATTTCAACCAATACTCTATACCAGTGCCAACCCTTTGTTGTATTGGACTGGTATCTCGTTCATTCTGTATCTGGCAGCTCCCCCAGGCTGAACAAGACCGCTAGTGACAATGGAACAACGACGAACAGTCTGTTGTTCTCGTTCCCAGTGGCATTGTTTGCGGCCACTGCGAAATGGTATTCACCTCCAGCATCCCAATAAATAGTCGATTCTTGTCGTTGATCTAATTCTCTTCTTTCCTCCTCACCAATCTCACAACATCTCGACCTTGGTCTTCACAACACTTCACAAGAACTATCAATCTCGCACTCATACAACAAAACACCATACGCACTCACATTCATACCTCTCACTACCGACAACATGTCTTCTCTTTCCACTGCCTATCCCACCGACGGTGAGGTCATCGACATTGGTGGTTCGTCCATCAACCTCACCTTTGTGGATGATCAGCTTCCCAAGGCCTTCCTTGGTCAGGGTGACTTCCCTAAAGAAGTCGCCTACACTACCGGCATGGATAAATGGAACAAGATTGCCGACAAGTCTTACCAGACTTCTGATGAGATGGCTATCATCAAAGCTACCGCTAAGCAGGTCGTTCAGCAACTCAAGTCTGGCACTCACATCATCGACCTCGGTGCCGCCAACTCCAAGAAGTTTGAGCCCTACGTTCATGAGTTCATCGCCCAGGGAAAGGAGTGTGTCTACGTCGCTCTCGATCTGTCCCACGCCTCTCTTGTTGAGCACATTGCCAAGGCTAAGGCTACCTTCCCCGGTGTCAAGTGCATAGGTCTTTGGGGTTCCTTTGAACAAGGAGACCTTTACTTCAAGCAGACTCGCCCTATTGCTCGTCTCTTCCTGTCTCTCGGCAGTATCTTCTACAATGCTCCCGACTCTATGGCCAAGGATCGTTGTGTCGAGTTCAAGGGCCACATGACTCCTGTTGATCGCCTCATTGTCGGCCAGGACGGACCTACCGGCGTCGAAGCCAGCCAGACACACGCTGCGTACAACACCGTCGAGTACGACGCCTTCTTCACTACCTATCTCCAGGGTCTTCAGGATCATGCTGGCATTGTCGGTGCTAACCCCAAGACCGCTTGGACCGTGGAGAGCAAGCTCAACAAAGCTATGCATTACTTTGATGTAACCGCCAACCACGACATGCACTGCAGCAAGTTCAACATCCATGTCCCCGCTGGTACGGTCTTCCAGATGTTCAAGTCCTGGAAGCGCTACGAGGCTGAGATCCATGAACTCACTAACGAGGTTGGTCTCAAGATTGAGACGCTTGGCAAGGCTGAGAACTCTGGCATGCGCCAGTACATCATCAAGGCTGCCGAGAACTAAGTCCTACACAATTGACATCTCACCCCATCTTCCCTATGTCTGGTCTTTTCGGAGTTTGGTAAAAGTTGTCTGAGCTTGGAATGCCAGACTGAGTGCGCGAGTAGACGGAAAAGTCCCCCACGCATGGTTGTTTTTGTTTTTGTTGTTGTTTACCTCTTGACCTGATAGAGTCGTGGGAAGAATTTGTCTGAGCTAGGAATGCCGGACCACCAGTGACGGAGATCCTGGGAATTGTGATACACAGGGCGGAATAGACGAGATATCTAGATTAAGAATCCATTGGTCTTCTGTCAAAACCTTTTGCATTTGTAAAGTGACGTTCATACATATAGTGTTGCTTGAAGCTAATTCCTATTGATAGCGACTTAACAGTTATGTCATGGCCTTGATAAGTGTAAATATAGCTCAGATGGGAGACTATTCATTGTTTCTTTGTAGTCTAACTTATTCTCTGCCTATAATCCTACACATAGTGCCGACTCTTGTTATTACCTCGGAACTCTAATCCATTTGATGTCCTTCAGAACGAAAACCTCTTACAGTTCGCCGTTCTCGAAGTCGTCCTCCTCCTCCTCCTCGACATACTCCTCCAATCTCTCTTTCAGTTCCTCAACGCTAATCTCTCCTTCCATCTCAGAAGGGTGCTCACCCTTTCTATGAGGAGGAATAGGAATAGTCTTGGGAACTTGAATAACACCATTCTTACCAACAGCATCATTAAACCCAATGACATTATGTCCATTCAGTACAATAGTAGTCCAGCTCTTGAAAGTATGAACATCAACACCAACACTCCTCTCAAGAAGGGTTGGAAGCTCAATATGGAAGTCATCACCATGACCATAAAGCTTCTTCGACACCTTCTCATCGCCGTAGTACACCTCATCACTGTAGAGCGTAATGTTGGGGACGATTTGATACTTGAGAAGGGCCTTGAGGTACTTCTTGCCTGTCTCGGTGTTGAAGAGGAAGGCGTTCGCGCGAGGACCTAGACGGCGCCATGCTTCGTTGGAGGGAGCGAAGACGGTGCTGCCGACCATGGGGATGTTGTGGATGTACTTCACAAAGTCGGTCTTTTCAAACGCGAGTAGAAGTGTTGAGAATTGGCCGGGGAAGAGGCTGATTTCCCTGCCGATGAAGGGGGGAGGGACGAGAATTCTGTTGACGGCGTGGATGATGCCATTCTTGGTTTTCTATAACAGTCAGTGAAGATCAATTCATCCAGTGGGATATACTTACAAAGTTAACTGCGATGACCTTGCTGTACAGATTAACCCTCACCCCAGAGAGTCCAACGCTGGTACGAAGACGTTGAGGCTTATCGCCAAGCAGAGGCTCCTTCAGCGTCGTGGGAATAGTATGCGTGAAGAGGATTCGCGAAGCAGGATACTCCCCAATACCAAGATGGTAGTTAAGAACAGCTTCGACGAACTCATCACTGGGCTTGTCCTTATGGTGATGAGGGATATGCTCAAACGCCTCATCAGTCGGGACAAAAAGCGTGTAGTTCGCATCAGTGCTGTTGAGCAACTTTCCAAACTTCTCATGCTTCTGTACAAGCTTGAAGAATTTCTTGGTATAGTTGCTCTTGGCGATGAGTTCATAAGTGGTGTGATCGGTAAAGTCACCGCCTGTTCGGCCAAATATCTCCGCAGACTCGTCGTCGTCTACGTTATCAGCGGGGAGGAAAGCCTCTTCGTCTTGGAGTCTATTGTGGATTGCGGCTGTGAACTCTGTGGAGAGCTGCTCGGTTGCTTCATCGAGGGTCTTGCGGAAGCGAGTAGGAATGTCTTCCAGCGTCTGCTTCAGATCATCCTTCCAGGTGTTGAAAGCGTCGAAACCCTCGGGAATGACAAAGGCTGACGTGGCCGTAGCCAAAGTAAGAGCCAAAAGAGACCTCATAATGAATCGATGAATCAATAGAAAAGAGAAATGATAATATCAAGCCACTCCAACGTCCTTATCAAGATGAGAAACGGTCAATGATGCTCAGACTTTATATCGATCTCACGTCTATGACGGGACTAATGTTGGCGTCATCAGCTATTTTACCCCGCATGGGATGTAAGAAAAGATGACGTGAGCCTTCAGGCTAAATCTGTCTCGTCCTTTTTGTCACCAACTCGGCTCGGCTTCTTCGGTGTTTGTGGTCTGACGTGAGGCAAGGGTGTTGCGAAACGCAAATAATTGGGCTAATCGTAAACGGAGCCATTTCATTGGCGAGATGACGCGTTGAGCATGTCGTCTTTTGGCGGATTGATGATGTGTACGCGTACAACGTCTCAGCACGTATTACCAGAGCACGTTTCATCTTATACGCGGATACTTAGGAACATGACATGTATTACATAAACATCGTCAATTGTTAACGTTTAACTACCAGCAACACTCTCCTGATCAGCTTTTCCAGCCTCGTCAACAGGATCCAAATTTCCCTTCGAAGGCCCCATCACACAAATACCCTCTCGAGAAAATCGACTTCCGTGAACAGGACAGTCAAAGCTCTTCTCAGTAGTGTTCCAGCACACAACGCCTTTCATATGGGGACACAAAGCGCTGTACTGCTTCACGTTACCCTCTTCGTCTTTGTACACCGCGATGGGCTTTGATCCGGCCTTGAAAATGTCAACTTCTGCACGTACGATAATAACAAAGGGGTCTTACCTTGTTCAATACTCCGCCCATTCCACGGCCGAGATCTTCAATGTCTGTAATGTCCGACTGTAGGAAGCGCTTGTACTGCGCGTTGATCTGGACATCGTGGGCGATCATGCTAGGGAGCGACTTGACCATTGATGCGATGCGCTTAGGGGAGTAGACATCTGCCCATGGGTTCTTGATGCCGTCGATTTCATCCGCGATCAATCTCCCAGCCAAGACTCCATGCGTCAATCCATCTCCCGAATCGCCAGTAATGATGTAAATGTGGTCGTTGCCCTGGTTCTTACCAATGAACTGCATGAAATCAACAGGTTCAAAGATCTGACCACTCCAGCGATAGTCAACAGACTTGACCTGCGAAAACCTCTCACGCGTCCACTTCTCAAGCTCACCAAACTCAGTAGTCGTATCTTCCTGTCCAACTTTATGATCACAGCCTCCAACAACAAGGTAATCATGCTCTTCATCACAAGCTGTCAGTCGAATGTACTTATACTCCTCAGCCTGATCGTACAAAAGACAATCCTCAATAGCGCCCTTGGGCACACGCGCAGCGATACAGTAAGAACGCATAAACTCCATCTGGGCAATAACGCTGAGCTTCTGGAGGGGAACGCATGTTGCTTCGACGGCGTTGCTGCACTTGACGGTATAACCATCTGCTGTTGAGACGTTGACGGATTTGTTGCCGATGCCAAGAATCTCGATACCTTTTTCTTCAACTGACATGACGCGTGTTTCATCGAAGCAGCGGAAGTTGGGCTGAGTCTTGAGCCAGTTGAGGATGCCGTTGAGATACTTTGTTGGGTGGAATGTTGCTTGATCTTTCACGATGAGGCCACCGCGCTGGTCGATTGCTCCATCCCAGCCACGAACTGTCAACGATTCCTATACCAGTTAATCGTAGATCAAGAATCAAGATATGTCAGAGGCTTACATCAAATCTAGCGTCAATGCCGAACTTTCGTTGAGCTGCCTCTTCCTTGCGAAGATCATTCATCTCATCCTCATGCTCCTTCGTATCCTTTGTAGAATACTGAGAAACCTCATAAGCCGGAAGCTTACGATACTCGCACTCAATACCAAGAATCTTGGAGATCTCTCCTACGCGATCTCTTCCCCAGGCGTGACTTTCAGCGGCGACTCTGGCGCCTTCATCGCCGTGCTTCTTGGCAATCTCAGTATACCCATCGTCAAGGTCATTGGTCAAATGGCCACTTGTCCTGCCCGTCTCTCCGGAGAGTACCTGACGAGCTTCCAGAAGGACCACTTCTCGCCCACGGGTCACGAGCTCGTAGGCAGTAGAAATACCGCCGATGCCAGCACCGATGACGCAGACGTCAGTCTCGATGTCTTTGTTCAGCTTAGAGAAAGAAGGGCGATTAGAAACGGGGTCTTGATGGACCCAGACCGAGTCCGTCGCGCCCGAGGTATGAAAAAACTGTTGCGACTTGGAGGATGCCATGGTGGATTGATATGCTTTGAAGGATAGTTGGACTGTGCAGCGGCATGAGATGCGAGAGACTCGGAGTGATGCTGAAGCTAGTGAGAAGAGCATCCTAGGGGCATAAGTGAAGACGAATTTGTGAGAGGGCTAGAGCGAGCTCAAGGGGTTATATCATGGCGATACAGGGTTTGGAATAGGCGATGAACCGCACGACACAAGACATTGACGAGTTAAATAGCCTTGATTGGCAATCCGGATCTATTCCGCTGTAAGTCTAGCCAGGGACATGCACCTCACTCCAATGATTGTCTCTGTTGGTATTACACCGCATGTACTCACATCACAAAATCGTCACTATTTCCATTACATTTCCCGTGCATATGATATGGTAGTAGTCTACGGAGCATTTGGTCCTACTGCGCATCATTCAAGCTGAAATATGAACACTGTGACGTTGAAATGTCTTGGCCGTCACGTCAACGTCAGAATGATGATCATGACTACGTCAAAGGAGTCCAGAGCTCAGACTCTCCAACTCTGTGCCATAACGCCCATTTGAAGCAGAAGGGAGATTGACATTTAATTAAAACGTATTGACTGGCGGGACATCGCCTTCTTATAGTTAATGTCATGGCAATAGCATCACAACTTCACCACAACCTATGGAAAGGCTACTAAATGAATCACGCTCATTTATGACGACTAACATTGATTAGCTACTCATGCCTTCTTCTCTCCTCCCATATTGTTCTGAACTGTGCCTCCAATGTTTCCCTCCGTCGTAAATTGCTTCCCAATCACGCCTTCCTTATCAAACGGGCCACCAATCTTTTGCGCGGTTCCTCCGATAGCTCCATTCTCTGTCTTAGATGTTAGAAATCTTGCTTATCAGCTAGTAAAATTCATACCTGTGAATTGTTTGCCAACGCTGCCTTGCTCATCCATGGCTTTGGGCACGGTATTGGCGAGGTTGGTGGCGGGCTTGTCAGACATGTTGATGATGGAAATTGATTGATAAGGATATAGCTGATTGTATCTATATTGGTTGTAAGAATGATTGATGCGTGTAATTATGGCGACAGTGATCAGTGTATATTCGGTGGCCGATACTTATAGCCATTGTAACATTCATTATAGATCTATGATGTCATGACAAGCCATGATATCATCTGCACGGGTCAGATCTATAGTTTGGACCTGTCAAATCAATTACCCGATGATTGGAGCCTAAACTAGATGGTGGTCGGAGCTGTGAAGTCATGAGGCTGGATGGCTATGGTATACGTACTAGTATGGGTAACCGAGAGCGAATCTACTGAGGCATCACGTGTAAGTAGCGACGTCATTGGGGACTACTGAGTGAGATGCTTGGGTCCAATTTGCAAGAGGAGAATTGCAACCGATAAGGTGATGACATAGTATAATTGAACTGTCGTGACTGTACCAGTAATAGACAATAAGTGACCAGGTTCCGGCATGAGGTTCATCAAGGTATCGCATTTGTTACAAATACAAGTCTCAAATTTTCCGAGGACTTGCAGACTTGCAATGTCTCACGTCAATGCATCAAGAGATATAGAGCTTCTAGACACTAAACGAAGACCACGTATTGACGCGACCATCCCCCACGTCCTGCCGCCATCACTTCGGCAATACCAGACATCAGACATCAGTCTCTTTGATGATTCGCCCCTCAGAATCATCAGCGTAGGCATCGACCTTGGTATCAGCAAATTTCCTAGCAGCAGTCTGGTTGGCGAAAAGGATGTCGATCTCCTCAAAGGTTCGGTCCTTGTGCATGTCAGCAATCGATCACCATCATTCAATCCAAGCGCATACCTTTGTTTCGGGAAGACGGAAGTAGGCCCAAGTGAAGGTCAACAGAGAAAGTCCAGCCTAGATAATGTCAGAGATGAAACGAACATGGAAGTTCCGATACTCACCCAGAAATAGCCGACTTTGCCCTTCCAGTTACCCTCTGTAGGATTAATCATGTAAGGGCCGTAAGTGCCGTTGAGGATCTGCGAGATGTAGTAGGCGATTCGAGCAAGACAGATACTCTTACTGCGAACACTAACGGCAGGAATCTCACCAATGATGGCGTAACAAACAGGTCCGATGGTGGCGTAGAACACGATCTCCCAAATCAGGACAACACCAGCTTGACCGAAGCTAACAGCTTGAGTCTGGGGAACGCTGGCGAGAATACCGATGATGAGCATAAGTACTGTACAGATTCCGCAGGCCCAGACGTATAGCGCTCTTCTGCCGATGCGGTAGATGAGAAACCAGGAGATGATGACGCCGACTGAAGCCAGGCCAAGTGCACCGGTTGCGAACTTGAAGGAGTTGCTGGCATCGACGCCGGCTTGGACGAAGAAGTAGGTAGGTGTACCGCCGATACCAACGCCAGTTGTGTTCTGGGCGACAAAGACAAGACAAACGATCTCAGTGCGCCGTAGGTTGATGCCCTTGAAACAGTCAAGGTAGCTTGAGCCCTTGGTATGTTCACTCTCGATCTTGTTGGTATGAACAATCATTGCAAGCTGCTTGTCGAGATCCTCATCTGTCTTGCTGCTCTTCGCCGAAATACGTCTCAGAACACCCTTTGCTTCATCAAGACGATTCTTCTTGGCCAACCAGTACGGAGATTCAGGTGTGAACCAGAGAATGATGATGAGAGGAATAGGCCAGATCCACTGAATCGCAAAGGGAAGACGGTACGCCCATTGGGTTGCGTTGTCGGAAAAGCTGAACAAGACGCCAGCGGCGAGGAGTTGGCCGAGAGCCCAGCAGAGACAGACGTAGTTGGCGAGATAGCCACGAAGAGCCATGGGACAGATCTCTGAGGCGTAGGCAGGAGCCATAGTTGCGAAAACGCCCCAGGGTAAACCGCAGAGAATAGATCCCGCAAGAAGCATCGGAAGATCATGCGCAAAGAAAGTAATGAAGATGAATCCCGTGACAGCGACAAGAGACGCAACAAGCGTACGACGGTATCCGAACCGCTCCGTGAGCCAACCATTAGCAAAAGCACCAATGATAGTCCCAACAGCAGTTCCATTCCCAAGACCAGCCTGCCACGGCCCGGAAATCTGATATCCGAGTTTATCGCCGTACCAATCACCATAAGCCTTCTGAAAAGCCGGCTGAGCCATGAGATTGCCAATGAGGACAATGTCATACCCCTCCATGATGATGGACGACGATAGGAGGAATGACCATGCTATGGCACCCGGGTAGGCTTTTATAGCTTGCCAGAGGGACATGTTGCGGTCGATGGAGGCGCCTTGCTCGCCTTGGACGTGGCTCCATTCTTTCTGGGAGGTGACATCTTGTTCGATGTGGTCGACGTTTTGTTTCTGGTGGAGAGACATTGTGAAGAATGGTGATGAGATGGGGGGAATTGAAGGATCGTCGCGTGTTTATAACATCGTGCCAAGATTGTCTACCCCGTGGGGATAAGTATGAAGATTAGGTTTGGATGATCCTTGCGGGGGGTTGATGCTACTTTGCGGTCCAATCGATGCTAGTCTCCCACCGGAGAATGAGTGGAGGTGTTAGTTCACTGATCGCGACATCACGGGTCACGACGCTCCGGTGGAAGGGAAATGGCTGTTAAATGGGAACCAGCATTCCGAGATTTGGCTCAGAATCGAGCATTTGTGTCAAAGCCGTCAGAAAATCACTCTAAACTTAACTCTATCTCAAGTCGGTACAAATTTTCACATCCCACCGGAATTCCCATTACAGGCTAGTGCCTGTTGCTTCATGGGTATATACCTCAGCATTGAACACTTCAAGTCACACGACCAAGCACAAGCGCAAGCAAACAAACGGAAACCATCGCCAAAATGCCAGAAGAGTACATGTCCATGCTGAGAAGCCTGCCGTCAGAGGTTGACAAGGTCAAAGAACCTGTTGTCAGTGTCGCAACAGTAGACGTCGCCGTTCAAACAGGACCGCCTCGTCATCTCGCCTCTGGTATTCTGTATGGCATACCGGATAGACCTGATCAGATACCTGATCACTTCTACAAAGACATTGGGTTCAATTATGGTCGCGGTGGTGGATCTCAGTTGCCCGGAACCAAAGGCTACGCCGTCAGTCTCGACGACTACAAGGTGAGGATATCCAAGGATCTTGAGTACACATGTTAACATGACTAGGCTCGCTTTGCTTCGGCGTTGAGTAACTACAGAACTACTCGGAAACACGGCGGCGAGTTCATTTACTTGCTTCCCGCTCTTTGGGGTGCTGATGGTGGACAGTCGGAAGGCTTTGCGTACCCGGGAGACGACGATGATTGGACAGGTTGGGATGCGTTTCTTGAACGTACGCTCGACGATGTCAAGAAGTCAGATATGATTGAGGGCCTTGTTGTGGATATCTGGAATGAACCGGATCTGAGCTTCTTTTGGAACCGGTCGATGGAGCAGTGGTTGCAGCTCTGGACTCGCTCGTTCAACAAGATTCGGTATGTTGCTCACCAAGTACCTGAATTCCTTCTGACATCTTCGCAGAGAAGTACTTCTATCTGTTCGGATCTCTGGTCCAAGTATGTCAGCCATTCCTTCAGCATCGCACGAATGGTGGTCGGCCTTCCTGTCTCGCTGCAAAGACAGCCTCCCGGATCAATGGTCCTGGCATATGGAGGGCGGCGATGAAGCAGTCACCATGGCGAGCTCTATGGCCTCATTCCACGATTTGCTATCCAAGCATGACATCCCTCTCGAAAAAGCCCAGGACGTGAACATCAATGAGTATGCTGTTTATGGAGAACAAGTTCCTTCTGCGGGTGCGTGGTGGATTGCTGGTCTTGAGCGAGAGAATGCACATGGTCTTAGAGGAAATTGGGCTATCGCTGGAGCGTTGCATGACTTTATGGCTGGTAAGTCCGTCGAATATCACCGTGATTTAGATACTGATGATACCAGGTCTTTTGAGCAAGCCAAACAGCAGTGACGGTAGCTACGCCATCGACGGCGAAGGATACTGGCCAACAGCAGAGTTTCAGGTCTACAAGTACTACGCCTCCCGCATGAAGGGCCAGCGTCTAAAGACTAGTGCTAGTTCAGATAGATTGCTCGATGTTTATGCGACTATTGAGGGAGACGTTGTGCGCATATTGGCGGGTACTCGTTCAAGACCAGGGCATTGGACGATTGATGTAGTTGGCCTGACAGATGATACACGAGTCAAGGTCAAGACGCTGGCGTTTCGGGTTGTTGACGGGGATAAGTTCAGGCGCGTTGATGGACCACATGATCTTGAAGAGAGAGAAGAGGTCGTAAAGGAGGGAAAGCTGAGGTTGAGGATGAAGCATCAAGATCCTATGACGGCCTTTGCGTTCGAGCTGACGATTGCAGAAGGAAGGTAAGCAAAGTTGGGCTTGGGGATACCTTCAAGTAGACGTATGACAAATAGATTAGACATTATACAGTTTCTCCCTTTCCTCCCGTACTAGTGACCAACCGCCGGTATCTTGGTGCTCTAAGCAGAATGAAGGAGCTGAGTATTGGTTAACCTATAGTTGCTAGTAACACAGATTAGTTAAGGCAGAAATTGCGCAATTGAGGCAGGTGAACCTTGTATGATTTCGACTTCTGCGATGGCCGCATGCTATAGGAAGCTTACTGTTTGAACGTCTGAGAAAAGAAGTCATTCTCCAAGATGCATGCAAATAGTGTGAGTATTGATACTAAAGTATAGATAACTAGTCAGTTTCTAAACCCAGACCTTTCCTTTCTCAATTAACACTCCCGTGATGTTTACGTTATATCTTAATGGCCCGTTACTGAGATCAGCCACGCCGGAGAAATTACGCTGGAAGTTCAGGATGAGATATCCGCTAGTAGGTTTAAAGCCTCTACCCGGGATACTGAGTCTGGCGCCATAGTTGCTTCGAGCCAATTCATCGTTTGGGGTTCTGATGATATTGAACTTAAATCCTAACCCTGTAGTCACCCAACTAGTATATGGGGTGTGTGTTCGGCCAGTCGCCACGGGGGGGGCTGCTTGCATCATGGGTATGAAGTATGAGTTTGTAGTGTAATACATCTGTCCGTTGTCCGCGCCCATCAGTTTGTATGGCTGATGTTCTCCGGGCGCAATAGTAAAATCCCATGGGATGCCCGACCGGTCTCCCCAGCGACCAGAAGCCCCCGAAAAGCCGATTACCCAGCCCGGTTGCTTGAAGTCGCCAGCGTCCCCCTTTTTCCGTTCAAAAGTGACCTTCCATAACACGTAGGGAAGGTAGTAAGGAGGTCCCGCGCGCTTTTCGTGCTTATTTTGACTTTTTGTGTTTCCATGACCCAAGTTAAAGAAATCAGGGTCGTCAACGACAGGGATAAATCATCGTCTAGGAGCTTGGAAAGGCTGTTGAGCGAAGAGTCCCCAAGAGTTACAGGCGTAGCCCGGGCCAAGTTTGACATGAACAAGAGAAAATAGAGAAGATGCATGTTTGTGGTGCTTATGAAGTGGTGATATTGGTAGAAGTTTAGTAAATATGCTGGTGAGAATATACCTTTGTCACTTGGTCGTCTTCAAGAGACCGCATTGTTAGCAGCAAATGTTCACTTACCTAATTTGGCAAAAGCTTGAGCTCGTCTAACTATTCCCAGCTTAGAGTTTGCGGCAAATGCCAGTCACCCTTTTCTGCTTTTTAATGTCTCAGGTTCCAGAATTGGTGCATCCAATAGTGTTCTCCTGGAATAAGCAATAGTACAGCTTGCATTCCACTGCCTACTGATACTGTGGTTTAGCTGCAAGCCTCTTTATGCTTCTGCATTAAGCTTGTCCTTGCTTATGCAATAGGTCTCTCTGCTTTCAGCATCGGTTAATGATTGACTTTTGTAGACAGAAAAGGCTTGAGACCTGTGCAAGTTCAAAGTCTAAGTCTGACCACTGTGGGGGACGCGAAATGAGTCCCCTTACTTTCAAGCTTTTGGCTGCGGCCTGGGCCATTTAGCCAGAACTAGAACGGGAATGTTGGCTGTTTATTTACAACGTCGAGACCTTATTCTATCTTAGTAGCTCCTCCGTTTGACCTGCTTGTAGCCCTGTGGCGTTGAAGCGTTTCTGGTTTTGATTAGTGGGCATCGGTGAGTCTTGATGATCCAATTATCTCTAAGAGATAACACCCCAAGCAGCATTCTGCCAAAGCTATGCCAAAGCTTTCATTACGATGTTGATAAGATTAATTGCTCTACAAAGCAAGCGGAACCTGAATGATAAAGGAAGGCTGGTCCTAAACGGAGTCCCCTGCCATTTACATGTGCCTAGCCGTCTAACATATAGGCCATGATCCACGGATCTTCAGCAAGCTCTTTCGCCGATGACCTCTGAGCCGGATCCCACTGAAGCATCCTATTCATCATAGCAAGAAACATCTCCTTTCGCTCCCCTTCAAGACTGATTTCATGCTGGGCAAGGGAAGTTCTTTCGGGAAGCTCTATGTCATTACGGAAGTCGCCTAGAGTGATAGCTGATCAGTAAAGGGAAATATGTATGATGGAAGGCAAAAAGATTTTACCGGTGCCTGTAAAGAACTTGTGACTGGCTTTGCCGGCTTCAAGGACGTTGGATGGAGGCTGGCCGAGCATCGCAATAATCTCGGCGAGATGTGCCCTGCTGCGGTATTTCTGGAACTCGGGGTCATGCCCTGTAAACATGTGCCGACCTTCAAAAATATCCCAAATCTGTCGCCGAAAGGAATCAGTTTCAGTGCACCCAAGAATCCTCTGAGTGGCTTACCATGCACCCTGCGTTCCATATGTCCACCTTGTATGACCAAGGGGCTTCAAGGATGACCTCGGGCGCTCTGTAAATGTCTGGTTGGATATCTTCGCAATGTTCTACATCACCTGGAACAGCTGAGCCAAAGTCGCATAGAACTGGCCCGCCATAGTCCTTGGGCTTTCGGAGTTCTCGTGATATGTATATAGTTCTGTCGTCTACTTCCTTTCGTGGAATTGGGTTGCTGAGCTCCTCCTCCTCAAACGCCGTGAATACTGAGTCGTCATAAATACCGAACATGATATTGTCTCCTTTGATATCTGTGCGGCAAGGGTAAGAAAGTATTCTAGCTCGGGTGAGGACTATGTAACAGTACCTGTATGTATGACGTTGCACTCTGTATGAAGATAATCGAGTGCGAGAAAGAGTCGACGCAAAGTAACAGCGACAACCACGGGAGGGAGTCTTCTTACTGGATTGCGGTTAAGGAATGTCCACATGCTCTCCCAGAGCGGGGGATGAACAAGACATCGATGAGATCCATCAGGGCCAGCAACGTCGACCGAGGCAAGTAGTTCTCTCACCGCGCTGCGACCAGGATGCTTTGACGAAGAGGCAGAGATTCATTTGTACATTTCGAGCTCATTATCCAGCTGTTGTCCCATAGACTGGTTGTTAATGAAGAGTTTTAGCGCGACATGTCGACGTCCACTACTTGATATTAGCAGTGACCTATTTTGGCCGAGTAGCTTAGATCTATCCTACGAGATATCGAACTCGTTGACCAAATGAAATGCATTCTATACACCGTTGTTCATCAAAGACTGGGGTAGACTTACTCCAGGTCGCGCGCCAGCCAAACGGTCGAGCTGGCTCCGAAGCCTAATTTCCCGACCACCTGGTAGCGGTCGCGCAGGACTTCCCCAATCCTGACTGGATAGTAGCGAGACGCGACTTAGTCAGGGAACCGCTCTTCCTCTATCCTTTCCTCGACAGGGATTCTTTGGAAACTGGGATTCGAGAAAACCAGAGGCTTCCATGCCCGGCCAGGCCAAGGTATTGTTCGAAGGAATGAGGCCATTCGGAAGCGTCAGAAGAGTGAACTATGAGAAACAATCGTGGAAATGTACCAATTTACATTGATTGGCGCGCTTTTCCTCCGTCTAGGCAGTGGAAAGAAGTGTTGCGAAATTGGATGAGCGATGTGCTGTTTTGCTGATGAGTCAGGCGCGACTTTGACGAATCACAGCAAAGACCACAATTGCGTACGCGTAAAATTGAGAATCTACAGAGGAAGGCACATCAGAGCAAAAGCGAAAATTAATTGCTTCCGCTAAAGCTCATAGGTCGCCAAGATATGATTATGCTTGTATGGGCTATTCTTATCTATAGGTATGGATGCTCCGACGTACAAACTCAAGAGTCTTAGCCTTATCGTTCCCAAAACCCTCACTATACAAGCCCGAATATTCTCCGTTCTAACGTCTCGCTTTCTACCGTTGACTCTAAAATTGGAGAACATAATAAGTTATCTACGTCCACTGCGTAATACCTTGAATCTCTGGCTTCACTTCTTGTAGTACAATCACTTTGGACTTGTGAGTATACCTACCCTACTTGATTTCATTAAGTATAAAGCCTAGCTAAGACTCTTTGTGTAGCCTTTTTTAGCGACTTGAAGTCGCCTTGGTTCTATTATCGCACGATATAAAAGAGCGGTCTCGCCGGTTAAGACTCAAGCTCGTTGCATATCTCTGGTTCTTAGCCTAAATAGTTCCTTTTACTCTAGACGCTTTGTATTGAAGTTCTATTGCTTATGAAACCGAATCTCGTATTATGCTCGCCGTGATATCAAGCTTGTGTTTCTGATAGAAACTAAGCCTTGACTGACTCATCGTTTTTATCATTAAACATAATACTAACATCAAGGCTCTGGACGTCTTTAACGGGCGCCTCCTCAACATCGAAGAGGAGATCAAACTCCTCAAGCACTCCATCCAAGGCACCGCCCAAGAGTCTGATGAGTCCATTAAGTGCTACCTCAGCAAGATTCATGAGCGTATTGTCAACCTGGAAGGCAACCTGCATCGCCTCGAGGATAGGATGTTCGCCAACCTTGATGGTGCAATTGATGACGAAACGGGCTTCATCACCCTCGTCATGGACCCGGTCGACTTCCAAGGGCTGTACGCAATGAACCCAACTGAGATCGCCCAAAAGCTTCGCGAAAAGGGCTCCGGCTGGAAGATTGAAAACATCAAGCTGAAGCCACCCAAAACAGCAGATCAGAAACCCCAAGTCCTCATCAATTTCCTGACTAGGGACTCAGAGAAACACATGCGAGACCACATCTCGGAGATCAGCGAGCTTTTCGGTCTTGAGCACGGTGTCTTTTGTCTTTCCCCAGTCTATACTCTGCACGTTGAGCATCTGGTGCCACACTTGGGCAACAACAACAACATGGGGGATAAAGCATTGGAAGAAGCCCTCCTAAAGACCCTGGGAGTAAAGGATCTCAAAGCGAAGGTAACCTACGATCGCATGCTCCTCAAAACCCAGTCCTTCGATGTTGTCAGTCGACTTTGCTTAACAGGCGTGAAAATATTTGACCATTACTACCAGATTGTGTAAGATTACGCCTTTAAAATTGGTCTTGACAAGAGCTAACCGCTTCAATTAGACCATTTTGCGTTCAAGGTACGCCGCTGCTTTGCTACAGATGCTGGAAGACAGGCCACTTCAAGGAGGACTGCACCGTCAGCGTCATGGTGTGCGGGCGATGCTCTGGTACCCACGACACGAGGGGTTGCAAGACTGGCTACCTGCGGCGCTTGCATTGTACGATTCTTCTTTACGCGAGATTACGAGCGGCAGTTGGGGTCTCATGTGATGAGGAAAGAGGAATGCATTGAGAAACCGTACAATAATAGTATGGTCTACGTATGAACACACACATGACGCTTCCATACCTAGGGGAGGAAAGAAAACACAGACCCTTAACCCTAAGCGATAAAAATATTTAGGTAAATCTAGCATAAGCTTAGGGGGCTCCTTGCTAAGTTCATTTTGACACCCTATATCAAGGTCTGGTGTTTTCTTGCTCCCCAAGGCATACCCAAACCAGCCCCCCTCCTCTATTCTTTACTTTCGGCGTCTCTCGTTTGGTGAAACCACAAAGCTACTCATACTCGTTTAAATTTGAAACCTATTTCAGCATCTCAATCAACGAGAGCCTCCTGGTTTATTCCATCAATTCACCCTCGATCACCTCCTCCCTCCCACTCGCCGCACCAACTCACAGCCTATCCTTATTGCTCCTCGTACTTAGCCTTGACATTGCCCAAGCTTAACAAGCGCCGGCAACGATGGGAAAGTCTCAGCGGCGTAAGAAGCGTTTCAAGACACAGGAACAAGAGTTTCTGGCCCGGAGTCAGCTGATCATCGATCAAGCAAACTTCAAAAACTCTTGGGCACGTGGAAAAGACTTTCTCGCGTACCAACGTGAAGGACGCAACGGTGGGACAGCCGACATCGTATGCGGATGCGACCCGTCCCCTCGGACCGCATGGCGGAATAGCCAGGACTACTACCTGAGCATGAGCCCATCCCGGGCGCTTGTTGAGACTGATAACCCCGACGATCCAAATCGCGAACGCAAAACCGTCAAAAAGATAAAGAACAAGAACAAAAAGATCAAGAACAAAAAGACCAAGAAAGACAATGACAACGACGTGGAGCCGGTGCGATTCAGTCGTGTCTTCTTCTTCATCCACAAATCAATCCCGAGGGATCGATGGAATATTCAGTATCATGAAGGTCCCAATAAAGACATGCTGGCAACCCTTCATTTAACGACGGCAGACGGTCCAATTGCGATCCACTCCGTGTACAATGTCAATCAAGACAACATGAAGCTTGATATTGAGCTCATGGCTGAGCAGACCAACCGCGAAAAACGCAATATTGTCATGGGAGACTTCAACCTGCACAATCTATTATGGACTGGGCCTGAGCTGCTCACCCCGTCTCGGGACACCCCAGCCGGCAGGTTGCTAGCGCACGAGATGATCACGAAGGCCAACATGGCACTCTTGACCAAGCAAGGTACTATCACATGTACTAGGGGCGAAGGCGATGACCATGATATTGCTTCATGCATCGACCCCACCTTCGTCAGTGACTGCCTACGCTCTCAGGTTACTCATTGGGGTGTCTTCGCAGATAATCCTTGGCCTAAGAGCGACCATCGTCCCATTAGAACAGTGCTCAACATTACGCCATACAGAGACAACACAGAGAAGTTTTTGCACAACAAGGTCAAACCTGCAGTGTTTGCCGCCGCCCTCAAGGAGAACTTACCTCATTTGGAGGAAATGCCGCTTGACACTGAGGACGATGTAAAGAAGTTCGTGCCAGCGCTTGTCGCTCTCATCTCGGCCGCCTCAACGGAAACGACCCCGAAGCGGCTCGTGAACCCGCCACCAGCACGGAAACCAATGGACCCTCATCTCAGACAGATACTGCTTGGGGGCGGCGTTGAGCTCAATATACCGGCTTCCGAACTCGACTTCAAGCCGCCACCAAAGAAGCGAACTCCTTGGCATGAGTACCTTCAACAAACAGGCGAGTCAATGGATGCCCTTTGGTTTCAGACCAAGTTAGCAGCCAGAATGTCACAGGACCGGATTGTGAAGTCCATGCCGGCGCTGTCCGATGACAACGGCGTCCCCACTTTCTTCAGTGAGGAAGCAAAGCAGAATAGGATACGATGCAAGACGTGGACAAGAACCAGCGATCTCGATCACCCAGTTGAGATTCCGTTCCCTACACTGAACGCCACCGGGACTTTGAATCGACGGCGGCGACGTTTCCTCGAGAAACACGTCACACCCAAAGATATTGAGATTCTCATCAGGAAGCAGCCTAGCCGGAAGGCTCCGGGTCATGACCTGATTTGCATCGAGCAACTCAAGATGGGTTACAAAGAGCTTGCCCCTTCTATCGCACGTTTGATCAATGCGTTACTCAAACTCAGTATCTTCCCTGAAGCATTCAAAACCGCCATTACCGCAATGCTTCCGAAATCAGGGAAGGATAGCTATGACACAGTTAACAGCTGGCGCCCTATTGCACTTCTCTCCGTTTTATCGAAGCTTTTTGAGAAGATTCTTGCCGAACGTCTCAAGAAGTTTGTTGTGGACTATAACTTACTTCCTGAGACCCAGTATGGTGCACCTGGGAAGTCTACTACACATGCCATTGAAAGCATGATAGGCGTTATTCATAAGGCCTGGTCTCGGAAGTATAGCAAAAAGTTCAAGAAACGCTGGAAGTTTATCAGGGAGAAGGTGACCATGATGGGTCTAGATGTATCTGGGGCCTATAACTGCGTCGACCCTGCACTACTCCTACAGATGCTTGCAGACCTTGGAGTGCCCGAGTCTTTCCTTCGAATAATGCATTCGTATTTCTCCCACCGGATCGTTAAGCTCAAGCTACCCGAGAGCACATCAGTGGGATTCTATATGCTTATTGGCATTCCGCAAGGTTCACCTCTTTCCCCGTTACTGTTCCTCATCTTTACTGCACCTCTTCTCCAGAAAATCAACGAGGACAGAGAAAAACTTGGCAAGCACCGTATCAGAATCGTTTCCTTCTCGTACGTTGATGACACCTATCTCCTCGCCGTCTCCAACTCTTATGAGAAGAACTGCATGGGGTTGAAGATATTTCATGATGAGATCGATAAATGGGCTTCATCCGTCGGCCTGACATTTTCACCGAACAAGTATAGCGTCATGCATTTCCGGGCTCCAAACGACCCGGATCCTCCCTGCAAGCTTCTTCCAGATATTGATGGACTCAAGGACAACCCTGAAGCACTCAAGGAAGAAAAGCTCAAGGTCCTCGGAGTCGTTGTGGATCCGGCTCTCACCTTTGCTCATCACATCTCCAACCTTGAGAAGAAGGCCAACAACGCAATACGACATTTCCGCATCCTTTCACGGCCGACTTCGGGTATCCGGCTCAACAAGGCGAGGACGTTCTACATGTCCAAGATTCGACCCATTATATCGCACGCATGCGCTGCCTGGTTTCTTCACTGCCCAGGTCGACGTATACCATGGTCCCTTAAGCCGAAGCAAATTGGGAGACTTGAGAAATTAGAGTACAAGTGTCTGCTACTGATATCGGGGGGTATTCGTGGTACCTGCGGTGACCAGATTCTCAAGGACCTCAACATCGAGGGCATTCGCGAGTTTCTGTGTCGCATGTCCATGACTTCACGAGCTAGGGATCTCCAGGTTCGCAACAAGGATGTGTGGTTTGAGAAACCATTCAAGACGCCCAAGGACAAGAACTATAACGTCACCGGGTATCAGATACTCGACGAAGAAGCATACCGGTTGGCCGGCAGGTCGGCCAAGTATTTCCGCAAGCGCCATAAAGGCACCGATGAAGAGGCATTGAAGGCTTGGAAAGTCCCAGCCAAACGCAACGCTGCCGTTAAGAGCCAAGCAAAGTGGGAAGCAGAAGCGAAGTGCGCCTCTGCCTGGATCACCTACCGTCGCAAGAGAACTGCTAAAGTTCGCACGACGCACCGTCCCGCAGCCATCGAGGAGAAGCGAGGTCGAATAAGCTTGAGCTACTACAAGGGTCTCACTCGTCCGCAATCTACACTTGCAATACAGCTGCGCACCGAGCGCATTGGGCTCAACGGATACCTGAGCAGCATCAAAGCAACCAGAGACGTCAAGGTTCCAGGATCCGAGGACGTTATCAGACATCCCATCAAGCCAGCATGCTCGTGCGGTCATCATACTCAGACCGTCTATCACCTGTTCATGCATTGCTCAGACCTTCATGCCGCAAGGTTAAGGTTAATAGAGCGCATTGGAGCACTCAACTGGAAGACGTTGCTCACTACCCACCTCAAGTTCGCCGCCGACTGGGCCATGGTTTACTTCAACCTCGGCCAGTTCGTGTTTGCCCAGGCGGACTCGATGTTCTACATCCCAGATAGAGGAGGTTAATTCCCTCCTCACCCTGGGTATAGATGAGACCGAGTTTGTCAGACTGTGTTACAAGACTACTCCACATCCTTTGGCAATGTTTAAGTCCCGAGGTTTCATACAAGAGTCACCACTACACACTCCTTGCATCCCTTTGATGCCCTACTCATTCTCTCTATCTATACGACGCCCTCGGGATTTCTCTCTGGATTCAACATCTGAAGAGGGATCTCCCCAGTTTAAACCACTGCTTCTTCACTGATATCACTTTATCTGGTACGTCACACTGTTCACCATCTTCATCAGCGGATACTAACTCGATGCACAGTTCTCGGACGCAAGGTCGGTTGGTCACGTGCTTCGGCACGTGCATTCAATTGATGGAGGTATGTCCTCTCGTCAGTCCTGTTTGACTCTGGTCCAACTTACTTAAGCTAGTCGTCATTGACCTCAGGTCAATTTGACTTTCGCCGACTAACTTACACAAAGTAAGCGAGCCCCCCTAACCACCTCATCATCACGATCCAGTCACTAACCACTATCCTGAACCAGCAGAGTCAACCCAATTCCTTCAGTACGTGCGCTACCCCTCGTCTTCACTCCTCTGACTTCGCCTGACAGCGCCAGATTCTAACTTCGACAGAACCTTCGGTCCGTAGGGCACCCCTCCTCCTCCTCCTCCAGGCTTCACTCAACCTCTCGGTCCGTCTCATGGCTGACATGTCTTAGCAGAACCCCGCCATTACCCCGCGTTCATCTGTATGTCCCATCTCCTCCTCTCCATACCTTGCCCACTTCAGCAATTGACTTTCGCTGGCCAGCAGAACTCTGTTCGCAGACACGCTGTCCGTAAGCCTATGCAAGCCCTTCTCCTTTCCTCTTGCCAGACTACCACTGACCAGAGCCATCTCGGCAGTTTGCTCTTATGGTCTCAGACTATGAGCCTGGCCTGTATAGTACTTAACCAGAGTGTCATCCCTATAAATCGACCTTATACTAACTTAGTATTATTTCTAGTTCATCCCGTACGAGCGGGAGGAAGCAGACTACACATTCGGCCTCGATGATCACGTTCACCAGCCACTCTTCGTACAGGCCTGAGTTGTAACTTCCCTACCTTGTTATACTATACCTGTAGCTAATAACATTTAGCAGACCTGTCAACGCCGTAACGAAAGCTGCCCTATCTGTATCAAGGGGCAAGCCTTCCCTTATAGCCTTTTCTAGGTTCTTCAGTCCGGCTAGCTCCCTGGCCAGCCAGACCGGATTTATCGGATGACTGAGGCGAGCCTGATCCGTACGATGGATCACGTCGATCAGGGTGCAGTCAAAAACAGCCATCTGTAAGTCATATTTAAAACTTCTGTATTTCGAAACTAATAGCCTCTGCCATCAGTGACTAGGCTGGACGGGCTTCTTGACGAGAAGTTCTTCATAATGGCTGCAGCTATCGTACGAAGCTCGCGGCAATCGTTGCCATCAGCCTGCCTTAGTACCGGTTCGATCGCATCGATAAGGTCGTGGTTGGTTGTGCAATAGCCCTGATCGGTCTGCAGGCTCCGGCGTAGTAAGTAGAAGCCCATCTTTCTCTAGTATTCTACACTCTTCTGACCATAGCTTTACTAGCAGTAGGCATCGTGTCGGTGGCTATGATTGATGTTAGCAACTGTGACCAACAGGTATGTAAGTTACAGAGGCAACTGCTATTGAAGGTGAACTGACCCAGTCGAGGGAAAGTCAGGTCGGGGAACGTACTTGTAAGTTTGCGCTTGATCTCTTACTTGGTCAGGGTCTGACTGACCTTTGAGTGGAAGTGTGATGGATGCACCAGCTGCGGTATGTAAGTATATTCTTTTATACCTCTTATGTATAAGCTCTTGCCTAATCTCCTTTCGATTATAACCTTTATAAAGGTTATAATAAAGGTTATAAAGGTCGATCAAAGAGTTAGCATGCTTTCCCTCTCTCTGCCTGTTGGGCTAGAAGCTGACCTGCAGTGTCTTAGTCTTGTGGGTGGGATGAAGGAAGGGACCTGACGCAGCTGCCGAGGGGTAAGTACGTGCCACGCCACTTTCGTATCTCATGACAAGTAGCTGACCAATAGTGGACCTACAGGCGGTATTTATACTGCTCGATCAAGGCAGCAATTGCCGCCACCAAGGCAGATAAACCTTTACTGATATTGAGTTTTGAGATACTGGCCTGCTATAGGGGCCTCACTGTTTAAGCCTCCGTATGAAAGCTAAAAGCTCGATGGCCTTACAAGGCTGACGGGAAGGGAAAAAAATAGATTGTGCTATGGGTCGCAAAACTCTCTGGTCTCCTCTCTCCTGCTTCCGTGAAAAGCCTATCTGACTCATTCATGTGATTGGCCGCATTGCATGACTCATGATCTCCACACTGCCAGCTATAAAACCCCGCCCGCCCCTCCAAAGTCTTGGAGCTTTCAATACCATTGATCCTCGACTTTGCCCTTGCATCGTCACCTACGCCATCATGGCTCCGAAAACCCTCACAAGCCTGCCTTCTGAGATTCGTCAGCAAATCTTCAGAGAGTGTCTAGAGGTAGACGGGGGCTATGTCTATGATGTTCAGACCGACAAACTGACAAATGCCGACGGGAACGCGATTGATCTATCCCTTCTTTATACTTGCCGGTCGATCGCAAATGACACGAGGGCGATGCCACTGGCAGTCAATACTATCCGGTTCTCAACTGTCTTCCGTCAAGACTGGTGTAACTTGGCTGGCTGCTTCGCTCTTGCTGCTACTACTCACTACGTACTGGAGCAAGACTTTGTGTTTCATTTAGCTCATTTCATCACCCATGAGATGTACGCCGAGCTAGACCTAGTATGCCCGGGCTTTCAGGAAAAACTTGAGATTGCGCTCGGCGACCACGAGAGATGGATACATGAGAACAACGACCCTGGATACTTTTTCCAGACTGCCACGTTGCTAGCCAAGCGACCTGCCGTGTGCAGCATGGTACGACAATTTTTGAAAAGGGTCGACTTGTTCAAGATGAATGGGCCGTTTCTAGGCCGCCTTGACTTTCGCCTTCTCCACACTGAAGCCGATGCAAACGTCTGCAGTGTTTTAGCAGAGCGAAAAAAGCGGCCGGAATGGGCCCAAGGCGAGCTGCGGGACGCAACAGGGCATTGTCTAAAACTTATCTCGGAGGCACAACCTGATGAGTTTGCGACATATGTATACAAGTCGCTCCCGCACTGGATTGGAAGTCGCCCCGCCGAAGATTTTATCAACCTAAGATTCAACTTGTGGGACATCCCTTCTCAGGAGCGAGTTGCCCAAATGCTTGAGTTGTTTGAGATTGGGGCGTTTGTTTGGGACCTTCCAGCTACCTGGTACTACGCACCGCTCAGCTTCTACGATCAAGTTGGCAAAGGCGTTCCGCAAGATCGACGTTCTCCAGAGTTTGAGAAACCGGATAACTTATTGGAGCACTTCACCAGTCGGTGTCGTGAGAAGCTCAGGTTTTCTGCCACCGCTGCAGCAATTCGCTTTCTTCAACGACTTCCGATCAGCCAGAGGATGCAGATAAGAAAGATTGTATTGCATGAGGATTTGCCATCCGTTAATTTGCCGTCTCGTCATACCCAAGGTTTAATCCCCTTCTTGAAAGAGAACCCCTTGCTTCGAGCCGAGCGTCATGCCAGTGTTCTTGGCTGTGTACTTAGCCAGCGTCCCTACAACATTATCGCTGACATGGACGGTGATGAGAACATGCTTCCATCGGCAGAGATGTTGCACCGAGACTTTGAGGCCAGTATACACTACTGGCTCCTTGATGCTTTCGCAGTGGTGGACTCAGGCGTTAACACCAGTTGCTTCACTTTTGTTTTAGAAGCTGGGCAACACAGCGAATACTGCGCTGATCTTTTCCAGAAATTCATCCAAACAGAGATTTCCAAGTCAAAGGCTTGGAAGATCTGCTTGGACACTGGGCTTTTGGCATCTCTGAGGCCATGGATACGGGACGACAACGCGATCAGATATGCAAAGGATCCGAGGTTTGAGAAGCTTGTTGACCTTTTGGTAAACCAAACCTCGAGCTTGCGGTGCGACTTCAACCCCGGGGTACTTTTAGATGTAGACGCATTGGTTGAGGATGCCAAGGTACGGCATGGGGAAAACATCCTCGATAAGTGGGTGAGCAAGCAGGATTTGGGCGCCATTACTTTTCCGCATGATCTATACCAAGATATAATGGTAGCCCCCAACTGGGAATTTCAAACCCGGCAGGAGTATATTGAGTCACGGGGAATGAATACCAACGCGGAAGACTCATGAGGGGCTTGGATAGATAGACTGGGTAGGAAGGTGCTTCAATTGCAAAGGGATACCACAAATTGGCATTGATTGTTGGGCTTTGCAAATGAAAAAAAAGGAGAATTCGAAATTGGTGTTGCACATTCAAGCCTTTCTTGGGTAACATTCCTTCATTATCAAGATTTCAATGCTCCCAGGTTATATATACATTTAGCAGGTTAGCGGTACTTTAGTTAATACTCAAACCAACACTCCTTGATGTCATGAAAAGATAGACCATATCAGTGTATTAGGCGTAATTCAAGGATTGACGAGAGTTCAGAAAAGAGAGACTGGTGTACCGTAATTTACTGCCTACTTTGCCCTGTATCACCTCGAGGTTATATCCCTTTATATACCTCTTGGTCTCTTCCCTTTGCAATGCCCTAGGGCTTATAATAAGATTTATTAGTTATCGTAAAAGCTTATAGGTAAAAGCTTATATCGGGAAAAAGAAATATCGTATTATTATTTACTATCTGTGTTCGCAGCCTAAAGCTTAACCTTATAGGCCACAGTTATCCTATAGTTGCCCTGTATTATAATCTTAACCAGGCTTTAAAATACCTAGCCTATAGGTATCTATAGATACCTATTTAACAGGGGTAAGTACCTAGAGATACCTATTTTAAATACCTACTTATAGGCAGGTACCTAGATAATATAATTATATAGATATAAGTACTTATAGGTAAGATTTAGTAATAAATTAATACCTAGATAAAAATCTATAATACTTTTAATAT
>NW_023502312.1:0-62962 GCF_013396075.1 Fusarium subglutinans
GTATTCTGCTCTGCCATTGAGCTAATGAGACTTGGAATATAACCCCTCTTAGTATATATCCTATATACTAAGATGGGCTATAAGTCCATATTTATAGATAAATGGTAACTACTTATCTAATCCTGTTCGATACGTATGTGGCGAACAAAGAGCTTGCGCGATTTTCTCCGAGAGCTTTAGCTTGCGCAGCCCCCGGGTAAACTATAGTTTGCTTTATGGATAGCTTTATTGATTTTTTTTTTTAGCCTGGCTATAAGCAGCTTGCGCTAACTAATGCATGGATATCAAATTAACCAGATAAAGATATATATAAAGCTAAAAACTAAAGCGCATTAATTTTAGCTTTGTAAAGGTAGACTAACAAATGCATGAGGTTTAGGTGGGCTTGATAATCCTCACTCTAAGCTAGTGTAACTTCTATTTAAATTCGCTTGCAGTACGTCTGTGTAGAATCCAGGAGTTAATCAAGGATTTCTAGATGCAACTTTTCCTTCCACTAATTGTGAATATACAATATATAAGAATAATCAAGCAGCTATTACACTTACTATAGAACCTATACTACTGATTAAATTTCAACCTGCAAAAGCATCAGGGTAATCACTAATTCTTCTAGGCATTCCTTGTAAACCTAAGAAATGTTGTGGGAAGAATGTAAGATTAACCCCTATGAATAAAAGTCAGAATTGAACTTTAGCTAAATTTAAGTTATAATTTAAACCTAATATTTTAGGTATTCAGAAATATCATCCTGCAAACATTGCGAATACAGCTCCCATACTTAAAACGTAGTGGAAATGCATTTAATTTTATAGAGAGCTTTAGCTTAAGGGGACGGGTAAAAAATGTATTTTTTACTCGTCCTCCCCCTATTTATAAGATTTATTATGTGTCTAGCTTACTTATCCTCCGCCAGGGCTAGAGGGTATGAAAATATCACGAGGAGGGAGCTAGCACGATAAAAAAAAATTTTTATAAAGCATAGCACCCCTTTTTAGTCCGAAGGGGCGCAAGCATACTTCGTAAGAAGAGCTTTAGCTTGCGCAGCCCACATTTTTTTTTACGCAGCCCTAATAAATTACCATATCGGTTATTCCCACATTATCTCACCGATTGCCCGCGATTCTCTTATATCCATACTATAGTTTATTAAATGATTATACTGTTGATCAAAAAATGTAGAGTTATTATAAGCCACAGCTGCATAATTTTGATACTCACGACCCATTAATTCACAACACTGAGATAAACCTGTTTTACCAGCCCTAGATAGTATAGGTGCAATATTAAGTAAATTATTAGCTATCTTTACTGCCTTACTTCATTCATAATAATAAGAGTCACCTAATTTATAACAAACTTTAGCATATTTATCCGAGTAACTTAAACTAGTAAGAGCACGAGCATCAAAAAAAAGCATTGAATCTGATATTTGTGGACTTAATGTAACATTTACTTCTTCAATAACATATATAAAAGCAGGGAATAAATTAGGTTTTAAATAATCAAACAATTTATTATTTAGATAAATTATACTTAAGTTATATAGTATAAATAACACTATATAAAGCACAAAATTATTATTATAGATAGATAAAATAAAAAGGCCTCCGGGATATCTTATACAAATAAATATTATAGGTAAGATAATTATATATTTTAAGAAATAAAAAAATATTAAATAAATTTTATAAATAGGGGGCGAAGCTGCTCCACATTTTGATGTAATATATATACATCTATATAAAAAAAAAATAAAATTTTAAAATTTAGCTACAAAATAAACTCCAGCCTTACACCCACCATTAGCTTTAAAATTTAGAGCCTGGAAAGCTTATATATGCAGCTAAACTTTAATTTGTAGGACTATATCTTTACCTGTAATCAATACGTTATTTATTTTCATATAGGCTAAGCCCCAAATGTTTGGTAACAAAAGGTACTTTATATCATAAAGGGTTATTATATTTAATTCAATTAATCATGAAATCTGAGTATGTTTTATGTTCTATACTACCTTTAGGTGATGTTTTATATCCCCTAATCTCCATGAAAGGTTTAATTTTACTTACTCTGTAAAACTTAATATCAGAATATAATCGATTATGCATAAAGTAATCATATATAAATAACATATGATTAACATTTTGAAATTTAAAGGTTATAGATGAGAATTCTTTTTCAGCAATGGAGTTTGATCTTTTACGTTTATTAACAGCAGGTTTAGAATTTAATAGAGTATTATCAAAATTTAACTTGGAAGAATATTTATTATATTCAAATTCCAAATTACATTCTATTCTATTTCCAGCATAATTAAATACTATAGAACCGTCAGTATCTATTAAACCTGCATAATAAGGATCATATAATTTTATGTTATAATCAGCTTCAATATAATCTATATTGCATAAAGCACAAGCTTCTTTAAAACCTGGTACTTTTAGTCTGATTAATCCATTAATATGTTCTAAAATATATTTCATATCTTCTTTTGTAGATACTATATATATTGAATAAGGTTTATTTTTATCTGCTCTAATTCTACCTATTTGTAAATAATTTTGTATACGTGTTAAAATTCTAATATCTCTTTTATGTAATTTTATTCTTATTTGTTTAAGAACTCTCTGTTTATAAGTAGAATTTGTTCTAATATCAAAATTTCCATCCCCATCTATTACACCGGCAAATCAATTTCAAAATGTATAATCTTCTGTAATAGGTAACTGACGTGTAGTCTCTGAGAATCCTTTTCAGTTTTCTGCTGATTGTGTATTCATAAGTTCTGAACTTATTGCTATATTGTTATTTTGACTATTTAAAAGAAAAATATTCTTACTAACATCTAATTTATAAAGATAAGCCGTATAAATAAATAGTAAACAATATGCAAATAATACAGTTTCCAGCATATAGTCAGTTGCATAATAGTACTTAAAAGAAGATATACTATTAAGGCCCAATTGAGCAACTACGTAGTAAGTATCGTGGAAAGCTATATCAAGTGATGCATTGGCTAATACAACACCACTTACGAATAAAATACATTAATCATTTAATCTTTCATAACTAAATATGTAACCACTATAACAACCTCCTATTTTAGCATATTTTTTAATTGTACTATGACTAATATTTAAGTCTCTTTGTGCATCCGTTACTCCTTCATACTTACGTATGAAATTTTTATTAGTATCGTACACAAATATTCCTTTTCTAATATGACTCATATTATTAATATCTAATATTAATTCTTTACATTCTTTATGAGTTCAATTCGATATTAAAGGATTATCACTTATATTATAAGGTATATTGGTAAAATATCATTCACCTCTAAATATAGTTTGCTCTTTTATAGCCTCAATAATAGTAGGGTGATTAGATTTAATTAAATGAGCTAAAGATGAAACGGAAGGGAAAATAACCAATAAATTTTTAAAGGAATCATAAATATAAACAGGATAAGCTGATTTAGCTTCCATCATTCTTACTTTACTTTCCATAGAATGACTTTTATTATAAAAAGGATTATTTTCACCCGTTAAAGCTTTAGCTATTAAACCTTTAGTTGTATCACTATGTACTCTATTACTTGCCAATTCAGATAATAATTGTTTAGTTTCTTCTGTATGCTTATATCCTAAAGAAGAATAACCTTGCTTTAATACATTATAATAAGGCAATATAGATGTTATAAAATAAGTCTCTCTAACAGTTAAAACCTGGGGTTCTACATACTCCACTATTAGTAAAGTAAAGTTAGATTGACCATACTTAAGTAAAGCTTTTACAATTGGCATATTAGCATTTTGTCTACTTTTTAAGAAAGTATTGTTAAGATAATTTTTCATTCTAGAAGCTAAGTTAATAGAACTACCTATATAAGAATGCCCGTTTATGTTATTTATTAAACAGTAAATCCCGGATTTATCTTTTTGTTCTTTTAAAATAGAAAATCTATCCTCTTTGAATTGAGAATATATCTTTAGTGGGGGCGCGGAGCTCCTCCTTACGAAGTATGCTTGCGCCGGAATCTCGCAAGCTAAAGCTCCCCCTACTAAAGCTACTAAACTTTTTGTATTATCTTCTTTACTAGAAGTTGAGTAAAGGTTACGAAAGCTATAAATAGAGAGCTTGCGCGATTTTATCCGAAAATATGAATTAGGCGCAAGCTCTCTATTGTTACTAAATGAATGAATTAATGCATTTTTATTTCACGGACTATATCTTCTCGTAAATATATTACGAGGATCGCGTGTAGTCTCTGAGGGCCCTACTAAAGCATTAAATACCCGCAGGTTCCCTGCTGATTGTTCAAAATTATACATTGTCACTGAATATAATTCTAGTAGTATAATTGTCAGAAGTTCCCAGCATATAGCGATCTTTAAAGGGAGAACTAAGTGGTTTATTAATCCTCCTATTGTAAACATAAATACAAAACCTAATGAGAACAACATAGAAGGTGTCATTTTTATAGATCCTCCATAGCAAGTAGCTAATCATGAGAATATTTTTATACCTGTAGGTACAGCGATTATTAATGTAGCAGCTGTAAAGTAAGCTCTTGTCGAACTTAGTAATTTGGACAGTATCTTAATTTAACGTAATATGTTAAATTTCTTGCGTGCTTGTCTCTGAGGATCCTTTTGATGAAATACTTTTAATTTTTTTGATACCTTTCTCTTCTAAATGTTTACCCTCTGTTATCATAATATAAACTTTTCTAAATTTAATATAATCTACATATTTACCCGCAAAAATATTATATTTATCAAAGTAATTAATTAAATGAGCTGCAGTTTTATATCCTGTACTTTTATAACATCATTCACCTGTATGATATTGAGAAATATTACCCATTTCTAATTCATTATATAATAATCTTAAAGGTATTACATCATTTTGCTTTAAAGAAAATTCTAATCTTATACTATGTCCAGCTTTGTGTGTTTTACTTTTTACAACACTTATATGGAAACATCCATCAGCTTGAGTAAAACCCGCCAATCAATAATTATCTAAAGATAAAGACATTAAGGGAGGTAATATATTAATATTAAAATCTTCACTATAATTATGTTTAATTAATTGTTCATATTTATAATTACTTACAAATTTCCCATTAATTAAAGATAAAATAATAGATAAGCCTTCTTTATTTTTACAAATATATCTCACAGCTTTTTTATCTTTAATTTTATATATATTACCGTGACCTATACGTTTTTTAATAAGGTAAGCCAAAGATGAATCATTTTCGGAAAACATTATATGTAGTTCTTTCTTATCGAATCAACCATCACCTTCTATTAACCCTGCTAAAAAATAACCAAGCTCTTCATCATTAAGATTACTATTATGAATAGGGACATGCTCAGATATTTTAGGTAATTCAGCGCTATTCCCTACGGGAATCAGAAGCTCCCCGTAGGGAATCAGAAGCTGCTCCCTTTTATTATAAGTATTTTTAGTAGCGGCCTTAGCCATTGTACTAAAACAAAAAAAGTTTCCTGCTGATTGTCTTGTTAAATATAAGTAGATTGTGCCTAACGCTATAAAAACGAGTGGACTACTTAATCAAGAGTTTCCAGCATATAGCAAGATTTTTACCGTGAACACAAGTTTATCCACGTCTAATCCTACAGTATACATGTGATGCAAAATTGTTAATAAATAACCCATACAAGCTTGCTGTCTTTTTTTTCGACTTCGTACCTGCTGTATTATCACCTAAAATCCTGAAGGCAAGCTCTTGTATGCTTCTTTCACAAGAAGTATCGGACTATATCTTCATCTTTATGCCCTTCCTGTTTTATTTGTTGTACTATTATTTAAATTAATTTGTTTTTGCAGAGTTCTTACTCGGGATAATCCTTCATCAGTTAAATGTAATTTATTATACACTTGGTTATGAACAATTAATCATTTCTCAAAAGAAAAAGCTTTTTTAGTTTGTAAAGGAAATAATTTAAAGTATACTATCACATCCTGCAATGCTTTAAATCCGGTAGCTGTATAACGATAAACATCCTTAGTTCCAGATCTTAATGTTACTTTACCAAATCCAAATAATTCGTATACTTTATTTAGTATAACACCATCTTTTTGATCTAATATATAACGCATTTTGATTACATGACCTAATGTATATCTAGAGTTTGCTGTAATAGATACATTAAAGCATCCTTCAGCATCAGTAAACCCTGATAATCAGCCATCCTGTAATGTAACTGGAACAGGAGTATTATTTAACTTTATAGTTTCAGTGGCCGAAGGCGCACCAAAACGATTATTTAAAGCATTAACCCATAGAGCTAATTGTTTAATTCTATGGCTTTGAGCTAGATTACCATTAAATAATAAAGCTAAAAGTAAAATATGTGAAGGGTTATCTACCATTCATCTATAAAAATCATTATTTTTTCCACTCTTTCCTTGAGGAAAATGTTTAACAACACCTATGTTAAATTTAAATTGTATTTTATGAAGTATATCACTTTCTTTTTGAGTAAGAACAAAACGAACTCTTTTACCCCCATCGTAGGTTTGAATAGCTCCATCTCCCTCTGCAAACCCAATAAATCAAGTTAATCATTCATCAGATAAAGGGTCTTTATTTTTAAATAATGTATTATAATAAATATGGAATGCGGAGAGCTTGCGCCTAAAAGATGTTTCGCGTGTAGTCTCTGAGACACTCTGTTTGTTATCCTTTAAGGAATACAGGGACAGATTGTCTGCTGATTGAGTATAGCTAATTAGATTTTTACCATACAAGGTACTAATTAGCACTAAACTGTTCCAGCATATAGCGAAATTAATTGTACTCCCTATATCACTATAGGGCGAAGCCATTATTACTCAACTTCATACTATAAATCCTAGTATTCCTATAGACATCATAGCATACACCATACCTATATAACCAAATATCGGTTTATTTGAATTAGTTGATATAGTTGTACTAATTATACCGAAAGCAGGCACAATTAATATATAAACCTCAGGGTGTCCGAAGAATCCATTTCTTCAAATTTAACTTACTTATTAATTCTCTTGTTAAATCCAGGTACCTGTGATATAATAATCCAGGGCTTGTGCGTATATCTATAATACGGAAGAAATCGACTGTACATTAAGCAGCATTTCAGCCACCTACCAGTGAACCAGTCTGTAGCGGTCACTTAAATAACCGACGGTCTTCGAACGAGAATATTCATTGACCGTTAACACTAGTATTGCTAGTATTATTATTAACTTTTCCTTATATTAAGGCGGAGCTGGGCTATAAAAAAATATATTTTTTTTATATAGCTCCGCCTTAATATGTACAATAACATATATTCAATCATATATGTATTATACTTAAGAGTTGCAAGTAATATTGACTAAATACTAACTAAATCTAAGGTATATTCAATATAGAATATTTACTCTTTCGGATCTTATATCTTTTTACATCTGTCCTGAGAGTTTCATAACTTGTACGTTAAACCTTGACTTTTTTTCCCATATTTTAATTAAATTTATTAATTAATCTAGCTTTTTCTTTTAATTCAATCCTTTTTATTGGATCTAAATGATTTTTATTTAATAAATCAGCATGTACTTCTTTTCATGCTACATACGAAGCAGATTTTTTCGTAATTAATTTATAGTTATCAAAATAAGTGAATATATTCTTAGAGTTATCTAATCCACCTATTCTATATTCATAGACATTGTGACCTGAAGCATGTTTTGATACTTTACCCCCATTAAATAATAAACAAAGATGTTCAAGTATTTTAACATTTTGCTCTCATTTTTGAGCAATATTGAAATTAAAACTAAATCCTTTATCTTTATTTATGGAACAAGTAAAACAACCTTCTCCGTCAGTAAAACCTAAAAGTCAATTGTTATCTAAACTGGGTAAAATTGAAGTATGTTTTACTTCAACTGTATCTAATTTAATTCTTCCTTTAGATACTCATGCATTAAATCCTTTCACAAATTCTTCAAACTTTTCCTTTCTACGTGGTAATATAAGATTACCGTTAAATAAATGAACAAATAATTCGATTTCTTTTTTATTTTGGGTAAGATATCTACTTGTAACTTTTGATTGAGGTATTACTTTACCAAATCCTAAAGTTTCTTGTATAAATTCTAATACATAAATATCTATATTACTTTGTGTAATAACGAAACAAAGATCGCCTCTTTTATTTATTATAAAAGATCCTTCACCCTCTGTAAATCCTATGAATCAAATTAAGAATTTTTCTGAGGGTAAAGAATTGCCTGGTAAATATTCATTATATTTAAAGTAAAAGGACTCTAAGTTAAAATTACAGAGCTCGCGCCTTGAAGAAGTACTATACTTTAATTTAAATGAAAAGCTAGATTTATTGGCTATTTTAATTATACCTATAATAGCTAAAATTGAATAGTTCATTAAAATATCTCTCAAGAAAAGATGTTGGAATAATATAGGATCTCCTCCACCTGCTACTTCGAAGAATGATGTATTAAAATTTCTATCTGTTAACACCATAGTTATACCCAAAAAAAATTCTTGGTCTACTAGACCAGGTCTCATGGTTAATTAATTAACCTCATAAACAAAATTGTTTACGGTAGACACTCAATATGTCTCCATATTGTTGGGACTATATTTTATTTGTATAAGTTATAAAAATTATTTAAATGATCTCAATTAAATTCAGTTCTTTCATTATTCATTTGTGATTTAATTTCAACTATAGCTTTAATAGATTCAGGTTTTGTGTGATTTTTAGCTTCAAAATAAGACAATACTTTTATTCAATCTTTATAATTTAAATATTTACTAGAATATAGAGGATATTTTTCAAGATATTTAACTAATATAAAATTACTATTTACATTTGTAGTTCTAACTCTATATTCAGGTTTTGGCTTATTCATTCTGGTTTCTTTAACCGTGGAGGATAAAAATTCAGCAATTAAACTCAAATATTCCAAATTATTTTCATTATTATGATCATTTTGTCTTTGAGTTAATTCAAATTTACATTCTATTTTTGGATATTTAGAACCTAAAGTTGTTCTTACTGAAAAATGGCCATCGGCATCGATAAATCCTGCTAATCAACTGTTAGAATCTATATTGCTTATATCTTTATTTTTCTTTTCTATATTTAAGAGCTTGCGCCCAAATCTTGAATTTAATCAATCAATTAATCTATGTAAAGCACAAATTTTAGGCGTTCTCATATAACCATTTATTAGATTGGCTATTAAAAGTATACCTTCTAATTTATTAATTGTCAATACATAAGCATTAGAACCTTTTCTTTTAGAAATAGATCCATGATTTAATTTAGATTGTAATATTAAAGCTAAAGGAAAATCTCTTGAATCAAACAGTATTTGTATTGAAGGGTAGTATAAGTCACCTTTAGGTGATCTTTCTGTTTTAGGGACTATAATTGTACCATCCCCTTCAATTAAACCGGCTAAATATGAAGAAAATCTAGTATCAAACTCTTCATTAGTTGTATTATTATTAAATAACAAATTTCTTTTTACAGAAAAGAATTTACGATATATATCTAAATGATAATTTAAACATACAAATTTTGGCGCATAGTCTCTGAAGATTCTTAATAATTTATAATTAAATAAGCATCCTGCTGATAAAGATATAATAAATAAATATATCTCTTTCCAGCAGTTGGCCAAATTTAAAGCTGGCAGTACTTTACCAGCTAATACAGGTAATGATAATAAAAGTAATACTGCTGTTATAACTACTGCTCATCCGAATAATGCTAATTTATGTAATCTTATTCCTGGCGTTCTCATATTTACAATTGTTGTTATAAAATTTATCGATCCTAATAAACTACTTACCCCTGTTAAATGTAAAGTAAAAATAGCAAGATCTACACTTGGTCCGCTATGACTTTGTAATCCTGATAATGGAGGATAACATTTTTGTATTTATAACCTCATATTTATAAATTTAGTCGCTGCATATTTTATAGAATATGCAGCATACTCTTTTAAATACTATCGTTATTTCTATCATTTTCATGATAGTTTGGACTATACCTTCATCCTAATCCATTCTAGATCTTAATCTTTATATTTAAATTTGTCATTAAATCTGATTTGTCTGAAAACTCTTATATTTTCTCTTATACTATTTAATTTTTCATAGTTACCTTTATGTTTCACATAAGATCTAGCTCAAATTCTAAATTCTACAGCTTTTATACCTTTCATAGTTTTACTATAGTAATCTATTATATTGGAAATAGCCCGTGAATTTGTAGTAACTACTGTGTAATGTAATTTTTTTCTACTTACATTTATACCCAATATATGAGCTATAGCTTTTAAAACGATAAAATCTAATTTTTGAGTTATTTCAAAAGCATGAACAATACGAGTAGAATCTTTACTTACAAGATAAAAACTTCCTTCTGCTTCAGTGAAACCTATAAGTCAATATTTACTCATAACAGATTTAGCTTTATTTGTATCATTAACTTCATAGTTTACTGTTTTTCATGCAGGAGAAATATAATCTAAAGGCATTTGTTCTTTTTGTAGTGCTAGTAATAAATTATCTTTATCTTGAGTAGATAAATTTGGATTTTCTAATATTTCATATGCTTTTTTAAATTTTAAATATGAAAAGTATTTACTAGTCAATAGAGGATATTTATCGAAAATAGGTAAAATCGTAGCACCTATAGTTTTTCTATCTCTTATCCTAAAATCTGCTTTATTACAATCCCTATCTACGTAAATTGAACCTACGCCTAATTGATTTTTAATAAAATGTATAGCTCTTAAATTATAAGTACTCTGAGTCAATTTAAAAAATAGGGTTCATTTTCTTTCAGCTACTCTGACAATCGAAAAACTTCCATCACCATCGGTAAAACCTACTAATCATTGATGGAAATTATCTTTATTTTCGTAATATTTAAATCTATTAATTGATCTAGAATGGTCTAATAAATTATTATTATTATTATTAGGATGCTCTACATTTAGTCTCTGATGGGCTCTAAACATTAATTTAGTTAGTTCCCAGGCATATTGTCTTGTACTTAGGTTTTTTATAAGAAAACCTAAGAATACTATTAACATTATTACTACTAAAATTAAAAGTGAGTAGATAATAGTATAAGCTATATAAACTTCAAGAGTTTCACGCATCGAGTAGAGTTTTATTGCCTCTAAGTTACCAAAGAGCAACACCTTATCCTTCAAAAGTGTTCAACCTGTACCTACTCCACCTTCAATTATGGCTGAAAATACCAATAATATTAAACTAGGGGGTAATAATCAGAAACTTATATTATTTAATCTAGGGAATGCCATATCCGGACCACCTACCATTAAAGGCATTAAAAAATTACCAAACCCACCTATTAATGCTGGCATACGTTTACTCATAATCTTTCGAATATGAACGGACTATATCTTTATCTTTGAATATCATAAAATATTCACTAAGATATTCCACGTGTAGTCTCTGGGGAACCTACTAGATAACAAAACTATCTTTGGTTTCCTGCTGATTGCCCAATCCTTTAAAATGTCACTGTATTCCACTGCTAACATATAGTCTGCGGTACTAGTTTTAAAGGCTCTAAGGGGATTCCAGCATATAGTGAAAATAAAGTAAAGCATTTCTGCCTTACCCGGCCATGCCTTTCTATTTAATCTTTATATGTAAATTTTCATTTTCCTCTATAATAACCTGATTTTACACCTTTTAAGTATTGTCTAATAGTTAGACGATCTCCTTTTAAGTGATTAGCTAAACTTGTTAACGATGAAAATTCCAGATTCTTACTTGAATCATCTTTAAATTCTGCTAAAATAGAAATAGAAGCAGGATGTTTAACTGTATATAATGCACGTTTTTCATTTACCAACTCTTTTATTCCATCTAGAGTTAATAAATTCGTATTTTCAGATTCTTCTATTAAATCCAAAGATAAAAATAAAGTATCTAAGTATGCTGCACCTGCATCTAAACAGTTATTTAAAGTTTTATGATGAATACTTATTGAATCATACATATGTTGTTTCGATTCAAATATATATAATAAAGTAAAATCTTCTAGGTTATAAATATATACGGGAGTACCTCTTTGTTTACGTAATCTATCTCTTATTTCTTGGTTCATTGGTTCATGATAACCAGAACTGCTTGCCACCAAATCTACGTTTAAACTTGGTTTTAAAGTATCTATAAAATGTTGTTCTAAGCTTACAACTTCATCTAAGCTAGAATTCTCATCCATTATATAAATTGTAAGATTTGTATCTTTAAATCCGTGTTTATTAAAATAACGTAACACTCTACGTGCTTTAGTTTGAAGAATAGATGGCATAAAGTAAGAACTTATTCTATTATACAAATTAATAGAATGTCCTACATAAGCATGATCATTACTTTCTCAAATATAAACACCTTTTTGATTTTTCGATACTTTTAAGATAAGATTTCTATTACTAAAAGGGTTTTCTATATATACTTTAGTATATAGTGGGTAGCTTGCGCCTTCTTCATCGTTATTTTTATTAGGGCGCGAAGCTCTATTGTTATTATTACTATTTGTAATAGTAATAGTGTTGTTTGGGTTATTATTGAGAGCTCCTCGAGTTAAAAAAAAAGGTATTTTTTTTTTCGTGCTAGCTTGAAAATTAAAATTAAATAGTCTTCAATTGTCGACCATGAAGAATATCATTAATATAGCGTGAGCTGTAATTACACTGTTATATAATTGATTATTAGAAATATATTGAACTCCTGGCCCACTAAGTTCAAGTCTAATTAACACTGAAAAGGCTGTACCTAATAATCCAGAGAAAAGAGCGAATATTAAATACAATGTACCTATATCTTTAGCATTTGTTGAATTAAATCATCTTTCCAGACCCATAGACATTTGTGATCTTAATGTTAAACTAGGCTGGTGGGAACAACTTTCCTTATCTAAAGACAAAATTAGGAAATAATTTAAGTACTTTTTGTGAACATAATTTTTCACTTAAAAGTTATTAACTAATATTTTTAATTAATAATTACAAGCGAACTTACTCTGTGTCGCCAAAGCAAGCTCTATTCCTCTAGCTATCCTCCACTAAAGACTAAATTTAAGAACTTGCGGCCTACTATAAATTAAGGTAATGTAATGTAATAACTGTTCTACAAACATATTATATTTTAATTTTAGTGTATTTTTTGTAATTTCTTATCGGCAGATTTTTCGGCGAAGCCGAAAAATACGCCTAGCACTAGCTAGTCTTAGTTACTACTAAAAAAATATATAAGTGAATAATCATCATCTGATTTAGCTTATTTCTGCTACTTAGTTTTAAACTGCAGTAATAAACCATCCAGCCTGATAATTTATCAAATTATTCGACTATGGTTACTGATAGTGCAATATACGGGGTATATGCTTCTAGTTTGCTAGCTTGTGAATACTAACTGCCTAAATATATACTCGCAATCTAGCTACCATAAAAGTACTATTCTAAAATATTTAAAATACAAATATTTATTTTCGCTTACTTTTGTTTGCTTAACCCCTTCTTGTTTTCTTCGTACTTAATTTTGGCTGATTTTTATAAGAAAAAATATAGGGGGAGCTAGAGCTTTAGCACGAACGAGAGCTTTAGCTTGCGCAGCCCCCTTTCTAGAAAAAAATAGCGCAGCCCGTATAAAGCTTTAGCTCTATTTCATAGCAGGCTTAACAGAAAAGCAGGCTACGATCATTTATATAATAACGACCATCGTGGCTATTTAGTGTAATTATCATAGTATAGTTAAGCTATAGGGTAGCTTGCGGGGGGGATATTTCTTACGAAGTATTCTTGCTATGAAATACGCGCAGTTCTCTAATGAAGTATGCTTTATAAAAAAAAAAGAATTTTTTTTTTTATAGCCCTCCGAGAGCTTTAACACTAACGAAGAGCAGGGTGCAAGCTCCCCCCCCCCCCTGCTTTATAAAAAAAATATTGCACAGCCTTCATGGCAAGCTACTAAAATGTATTTAGGCGGAGCTATAAAAAAAATATATTTTTTTATGGCGCTAGCTCCCTCGTGCATTTTTTTTATAAAAGCAAGGGTAGTGCGTAATAATATAGTAATACTATAACAAAAATTCATCTATATTAATAGTAACTTATTTATATTTAAATATATTAGTTAATATATAATTAATAAGCGATTAAAACTTATTTTATATGGTAACTAATAGCGAGCTTTAGCTTGCTAGCAAGCTACAAAAAAAAAATGTATTTTTTTTTTTTCGAGCTTTGCTAAGCCTTCATAGCACTGCCCCTTAAGGGGCAGTGCTACTAAATAAAAAAGATTAAGGAGGAATTGAACCTCGTACAAATGATCTGCAATCACCGTGTAAAACCGTCTACAATCTTAATCTTTGCCCAGTACTACAAAGCCAGCGCCTTGTTTAGGGCTAGACATATTTTTAGGCTTCGGCGGGCGCAAACATACCTCGTTAGAAGAGCTTTAGCTTGCGCCCACATTTTTTTTACGAGGTTAGCTAAGCCTTCAAACGAATGCGGGCTGCGCAAGCTAAAGCTCGCGTATTTCATAGCAAGCTCGCTTTATAAAAAAAAAAGAAATTTTTTTTTATAGCCCCTAATTATTTGGAAGGAGCCAGCTCTAATTTTAATATGCTTTAGCTATAAATATAAAGCACTAGCTAGCTAATAAATAGCTAACTAGTAGTTACAATACAGCACTACTCTGTAGTCAAGGGCAAGCTTTACACAGCATTATACTTATATATTTTTGGCATTATTTTGTAATTCTAAATCTACAAGAGTATTTTCTAATATACTTACTGCCGGTAATATAAATAAGAAATGAGAAAAATATAACGCAGTACTTAATTGTCCTATTTCTATAAACGGACTTTCTACGTGTTTAGCCCCTAATTGCATTAACATTAAAAAATTCACTAAAAACAAGTAGAAAGCTATCTTGCTTAGGGGTCTAAATTGTAAACCTTTAGTTAACCCTAAATCAGCTTTAGGTAATAGTAAAATAATTAGTATTGCAGCTAACATTGCGATAACTCCTAATAATTTATTAGGTATAGATCTTAAAATAGCATAGAAAGGTAATAAATATCATTCAGGTACTATGGCAGGTGGTGTTTGCATAGGGTTAGCCATTATATAATTATCACTATCACCTAAAACATTAGGCATAAAGAATACAAAGATACCTAAAACAAATATAAAGATAAATATAGTTATTAAATCTTTAAATAAGAAATAAGGAGCCATAGGCATTCTATCATAATATACTGGTACCCCTAAAGGATTACTTGATCCAGCTGTATCATGTAAAGCTATCATATGCATTAAAACTAATGCCGCTAATATAAAAGGTAATACAAAATGTAAAGCAAAGAATCTGTTTAAAGTTGCGTTATTTACGCTAAAACCTCCTCAAATGAACTCAACTATGTCTTGTCCAATTCATGGAACAGCACTAATTAAATTAGTAATAACTGTAGCACCTCATAATGACATTTGTCCATAAGGTAAAACATACAAGCTTGCTTATTTACTTGCATTCTCATATTTATCCGTTTCATACTTAATTGCAGCTTGCAACATCTTAATATCTGCATAAGGATGGATATTTGTATGTTTTATATATATACAAGGTTGTGTAATATGAATACGCATAGAAGGCTTTTTAGCTCATCTAAAACCAAAAGTATATAGATTACATGTAGAAATATCCTTTTCTAATAAATCAGTCAAGATTTCTTCTTGATGTAAAGTAAAGTTATAATCTCTAGTGGCAAAACCCATGTAGTGACATCTTTTATTTGGTTCCACAGATTCATTATTAATAATTTGTATAAATATTTTTCTGGAGATGGGATAATTTCTATTTGGGTTAGGGTTCCGAAAAAGTAAGTCTCAAGTATAATTTGCGTTATTTAGACTTGAAATAGGAGGATTTGAATTAGTTTCCATTAAAAATATATATATGTTTAATAGCAAGGCTATTACTAAAAATATTCATTCTATATGAATATGAGAAATTTTATCCAAAAACCACCCTATATCATAAAAAGGTATTGTAACCATAACTAACGGGAAGGATAGATAAGGAGAAATTGAACTTTCTAAAACTATTGGATATTTATTAAAACTAGTTACTTTACCTGATTTAACATAAATAAGCTTTTTATACATATACCTGCCAATAAATAGATTAGTATATTTTACTAAAAAAATAAGCTAGAATAACTTTGAATTCGTATATTCTACTAGTTAAATTATATTTAACTAGAAGCCTCGACTGTGCATTAAGCAGCATTTCAGCCACCCACCAGTGACCCAGTCTGTCGCGATCCTCTAGAGAACCGACGATCTCTTATTATATATTATAATACTTTGATCGTTTTCACTAGTATTGCCAAAAAATTAGAGGGGCAACTTCTAGCTTGCTAAGCGTAAGGAACTTTGTTCACCGCCTTAATTTTTCAATAACCCCGTCGGGTTATTCCACTTTTATCTTATTTTCTTCTAGAAGTTACATAAGAAATTTAACTTGTGGGACTATAGATTAATAATAGTTTATTTGTAATTTACAATTCAACGTTTTAATAGTACTTTCTTTTCAGTTTTTAAAGCTCTATATATTGTTTTTTGGTTACAATTTAAGCTTAAAGCCGCATCAGTTATACTACTATATTCACCAAACACTGTGTTATTCTCAATATTATAAAGTATAATAGGGCGCTCCGCTCCAGAAGCTTTTCTCATATTATCTAATGCTTCTTTATTAAACTCTACTTTATTTCTATTTAAAGCACTTTGTATCATTCTTTCTATAGTAGTACTACTAAATTGTTTATTTTTATTTAAGTTACCTATTAACATGCGCCGTTCTTCACTGTAATTAGCTTTCATTTTTATTCTATCTAATTCAGTATGCTTATAACCAAAGCTAGACCCGGCTTCAGTTAATATATTATAATTAGGTAATAAAGATTTTAAATAAAAATCTTCTACATCTATAAGGTTTTTATTATTTTCTACAGTTGTTTTTTCTGTAAATGTTTCTAATACTATAAATACAAAGTTGTCTATACCATATTTATTTACAGCTAACTTTACTATCTTACTTCCAGTAAGATTGATTAAATGTCTGTAGAATCTAGTAAATAACTTATCAGTAGAAGCAGATCCTACATAAAAATCATTAGTAATCTTATTTAAAATTAAATAAACACCACTTAGACCTTTTGTTTGATCTTTAATCTTATCTTTAGTATTTACATATCTAAGATCTTCAAATATAAAAACTGGTTTTATATTTTTATCTGTTAAAAATTCTGAAACAATTTTAGAGGAGGGCTGATTATTTACTGAAGAAGTACTGTAACATCTTACTTTTTTAGATAAGTACCATTATATCTTGTTGAATTAAAAATCACACCATTATTAAACCATTTTGGGCTATGTTGATAACCCAGGAATCCTGTAACTATCATAACGATAAGGATTATTGTACCTATAACTCATGTCAATGTTCTTGGTGCTCTATATGATGCGTAGTATATACCTCTTCCTATGTGTAAGTACACTAAAAAGAAGAAAGCTGATGCTGTGTTACTATGTAAGTAACGTACTAATCATCCATTGTTTACATCACGCATAATATGCTCTACAGAATTAAATGCTTCTAATACTGAGGGATTATAGTGCATTGCTAAAGTAACTCCAGTTACAATTTGTATAACTAAACAAACTAATAATAAAGATCCGAAATTTCATAAGTAACTTATATTACTAGGTTGTGAAGCGTCTATTAAATAACCATTAGCTAATTTTAATAAAGGGTGATTTTTTAATATTCTCATAATAATTATAATTTATTTATAGGGTATATAAATATATTTATACAGCGAGCTTATTTCTTCCTGCATAGGAAGGCTATGTAATAAAGCATAGCTTTATTACATAGCCAGCTAATAATGGATATATATTTATTTATTTATTTTTTTAGTATTCTTATATAGCCCACAGTAAGGCGCTAGCTATGAAATATAGCTAGCGCCTTACTGTGAACAGCTAGAAGTATACATTAAGCTGTATAATTTACAGAACTATTCATAGCTAACTTTTACAGTACGGCGCAAGCTCGTTCCTAGCTAGCTATAAAAAATTATTTTTATAGCTAGCTTTATGATACCTGAAACCCAGGAATAGAACTTCCCTCCTTTGTGTGCTATGAATATATTTTTTTATTATCCTGATATTATGTATCCATATCCGGGTAGGATATGGATTATAAGTTTTGCAGAAAAATACGGTGCGAAGCTCCCTATAAAAAAATTAGCGTAGGAGAAAAATGTAAAAAACTATTAAATTAGCACATACATATACTGTGTTCCCTATCAGTTCGAACTCGATAGCTTTTCAGCACCAGAAAAGACTACGCGCTTTAGGTCACACCGTGGTAGATTATATTCCACCGCCTACAAATTGTATAGCTAGAAGAGCAGAGAAGCTGTATGCTAAAACTGTGGACAATTCTTATCCTTATCCTTAACCCTACGGATAAGGATAAGAATTAGATTAGGATTAGCTCGCATATTATTTTTGTATCCTCCCTATCCCTGCGTATTTCATAGGATAGCTTTAGCTTGCGCAGCACTGATTATAAAAAATCCGCTATATATCCGCAGCACTCTTAAAGACAATTGTCTATAAGGGAGCTAGCCCCCACACAAGCTTGCTTATGTATTTATATTGTTATATTTAGCCCTTTCATATTTAATTGCTACTCCCAACATATAAGGATCAGATATAGCAAGGTTATATGAATATTTTTTATATATACAAGGCTGTGTTATCTGATTACCCTATCTTGAGTCCACCTTAAACCAAAAGTATACCTATCGCACGTAGAACTATCATTTTATAATTCTCCTGCCAACTCTTTTTCTTGTTTAAGAGTAAGATTATAATGGCTTCTAGCGGAAAAAACCCCGGTAACCACACTTATTAACCCAAGATTCATTAATAGCCATTTGTTCAAATAATTTTATAGGAGGGGGGGCGAAGCTCCTTCCCGGGATAAATTTTATTTGGCTCCTTGTGTAGTTTAAAAAGGATTTCCATAGTTTAGGTTCCCTCTTTTATACTACTAATATTAGGCGTTGGACTACTTTCCATTCTAAATATATAAAATATAGATATTATTAATAATAGAGCTAGTACTAAAACTATTAATTCGAGGCTAAATTTACAAAAAAATCCCCCGGAGGTGGTTAGCGCCCTAACAAAGTGTATTCATCTAACCCTATATTTTTTATTGATTTAATAGACTACTTATTATCTACAAACTTAACCGGGGTATATTATTAATATTATACTGTATCTCATCTCAGGGTCGAACTAAGATCTAAATATTAGAAGTATTCTGCTCTGCCATTGAGCTAATGAGACTTGGGGCTATTAACACTTTATAAATATACTACGAATGTTTGCAATACGTTGCACCGTAAGCAAGCAAACATGCACTCTTTTATTCTAATATCTATAGCTTACCTTTATTTACGCTTAATACAGCAGTATAGAGAGCATAATTATCCCTCGGTCAGGGCTAGAGTAATAGTAAAAAATACGTTTTACTCGCAACGCTGAGATAAGGCCCACTATATATTCCAGGACATCATAGTACAGGTTAGTATCTATATCTATAAAAAAAAAAGGCTATAGTCCCATTAATAAATATATTTATATTTATTACAAATTAATCCTTGCTTTTAGCTTTTAGGAGACTTCGTCTCCTAAAAGCTAAGAGCTATAAATTAAGGGGGGCTATGGAATAGAGTTCCTCTTATCGAGGGGTGCTAGAACGAAGTCCGGCTATAAAAATTTATTTTTTTTTTATAAAGCTCGAACGAAGCCCCTATAAAGGCGGGTGATAGGTCCCCCCCCTCGTATTTTTTTTCTTGCGCGAACGAAGTTCGCGCAAGCTAAAACGTGTCCTCGTGTAAACTAACCCTTAGAGGGGGCGAACGATGCGCAAGCTACCCTCCCCCTAGTTAGAAATTAAAGAACGATCTTTATATAACATAAGAATTACTAAGCTTGCTATTGTAATAGAATTTACTACGTCATCTACTACCTGAACAAAAGTAAAAATAGATAAGTAGAAGCAAATACCTATTAAAATATAAAGAGCGTAATTAGTTACGACTCCATTACTTAAGCTAGAAATTATTTTACTAGCTTTAGTTAAAATAACACCAAATCCATAAGGACCTATTGATTCAATACTACCTTTATCTAAAACTTTTGTAGTTTGACCTCCTATCTCTAAAACTGAATTAACAATGTATTTATTATAAAAGAATTCAACTAAGAAACGTTGATTAAAGAAACCATAAATATAATATCCTAAATTAGATAATTTAAAGTTAGATATTATATTTGGCATAAATTCTGAATATATAATGGCTAATGCTGAGAAAGAAACAGTAAGGATAAAAGGAATTAATTTAAATATAGTAGGTACACCAAATTCAGTGTCAATCATTATTTCATGAACAGGGTGAATAAATATACTATTGTCTATAAAGAACCCTGAACCTAAACCTATGAAAATATCTCTAGTAATATATCCAAAATATATGGAGAATACAGCTAATATCACTAAAGGTAAACTGATAAATATATCACTTTCATGAGCATTTCTATAATAATTAACTGGTCCATTAGGATTAGTTAAGAAAGTTAAGTATATAACTTTAACTGAATATAGTGTAGTAAATATAGCCCCGATTACTGCTATAACGTATACATCAATACTACTAAAATGATATTGACCATAGGCAGATTCTAATATAAAATCTTTACTATAAAATCCTGTCATAAAAGGGAAAGCAACTAAACTAAGACTAGCTATTAATATTACAGAATAGGTTAAAGGTAGGAATGATATTAATCCCCCGTATTTTCTTAAATCTTGATTATCTACTACTGCGTGTATAACTGCTCCTGCCCCTAAGAATAATAATCCTTTATAGAAGGCATGATTTATTAAGTGAAATATTGCTACATTATAAGAAGATAAACCTATAGCTATCACCATCATACCTAATTGACTCATAGTAGAATATGCGATAATTTTTTTTATATCTTGTTGAAATAATCCTATTAATGAACTAAATATTGTAGTAATAGCTCCTAATCATAAACAGATTAATAATACAGCAGAGCTATATTCTATTAAAGGTGATGAACGAATTAATAAATATACTCCCGCTGTAACCATTGTAGCTGCATGTATTAAAGCAGATACCGGTGTAGGACCCTCCATGGCCATAGGTAATCAGATATGAAGACCTACTTGAGAACTTTTTGCCATTGCACCTATCAATAGGCATATTCCTATAATTGTTGTTATATTTTCATTAATATAAGGAGCTAATGAGAATACAGTACTATAATCTAAAGTCCCTAAAGTTCATAATAAGATAAACATACCTATCATTAAGAAAGCATCTCCAACTCTATTAGTTAAGAAAGCTGAAAGAGAACTTTGATTAGCCGCTATTCTAGTGAATCAAAAACTAACTAATAGATATGAACAAACACCCACACCTTCTCATCCGACGAACATAACTAAATAATTATTACCAGTTACTAGTATTATCATCATAAAAGTGAATAAACTTAAATAACTAAAGAATCTTTGATTGTGGGGATCATGACTCATATATCCTATTGAATAAAAATGAACTAAAGAACTGATTATTAATACAGGTATTAACATTGATACTGTTAAACTATCAAATTGAAAGTTTCATGCCATATTAAATGATTCGTTATCTAATCATTTAAATAAATTTATTGAAACGGGATTATTATTAAATCCTACTTCAAAAAAGCTAATGATAGCTAATATTGTAGTTATCATTATACTTAAACAACCTAAAATACGGCTACCTGTAACACCGACTTTTCTACCAAAAAAACCGGATACTATAGATCCTAATAAAGGTAATATAATTATACTTAAATACATTATTTATATTCTATTGCAATACTTCCTCTTAGTCTATAAAAAGCTACTAAAATAGCTAAACCGATAGCAGATTCTGCACCAGCAACTACTATAATGTATATAGCATATGTTTGTCCTATTATATCATCAATATTAACAGAACTTACCAATATTAAGAATGTTATAGATAATAGCATTATTTCTATAGAAATAAGCATTAATATTATATTTTTTCTATTAAATACAAACCCTAAGATTCCTATTAAAAAAAGTACTAAAGTTAAATTCATATTTTATCTAAAACTACTAATTGTTCGGTGGTGGCCTGCACGAATGAGAGCGAGCTTTAGCATACTGATTTATAGCTTTAGCTTGCGGATTTATAGCTTTAGCTTGCGCGAGCTATATAAAAAAAAAATATATTTTTTTTATAGCCCCCTACTCTATAAGGGGGAGCTTTAGCTTGCGCAGCCTTCGTAACAGGAATTAGCAAGCTATATATAAAGCAAACAGCTTAAAATATAAGCTACAGCTTTATCATACTTTATAGATTACGTCTAGGTATGACTAATAGTAGCTTTATTAAGTACAAAGTTATAATAAGCTAGTATCCTTACGCAAGCTATACATAAGCAAACCCTTAGTTATAAATATAACTATCGATAAACAAATTTATCGATAAACAAAATTATCAATAACTATACTAAGGATACTGCAGACTTGAACTACAACAAAGATGGCCGAAGCATCTTGTTCTACCATTAAACTAATATCCCTTTATTAATAGCAGGCAAATATTTCATATCACTAAGACAGAGCTTTAGCTTGCTTGCGTAAGCTAAAGCCTTACTTATAAATGTACTAAGGATATTGTAGACTTGAACTACAATCATGATGACCGTACCATCTTGTTCTACCATTGAACTAATATCCCTTTAGTAGTAGCGCGAGCAGCGCGAGCTCCCCTCCTATAAAATAGGCGGGCTATAAAAAAATATATTTTTTTTTATATAGCTCGCTCGCACTACTACTAATTTATTAATTTAACTTTATACATTATAGTTATCCTATAGGGCGAAACTAGAGCTAGCTATAGAAAGCTAGTCATAGCGAACAAAATACCTCGCTCTATTAAACTGAATATAGTCAATGCACAAATTTATCTATATTTACAGATTCTATAACTATAGGCATAGAACTATGAAGAATACCACATATTTCTGAACATTGCCCATAGAATACTCCTTCTCTATTTATGAAAACGGATACTTGGTTTAATCTACCAGGATAAGCATCACATTTTATACCTAAAGATGGGCAAGCAAAAGAATGTATAACATCACCAGATGTTATTACAAATCTTATATGTGTTAATTCAGGAACTATTACTCTATTATCAACCTCTAACATTCTTAATCCTCCATCTTCTAAATCAGAATCTGGTACTATATAAGAATCAAATTCTATAAATTCTTCATTTGAATCTATGAAATCAGGATATTGGTAACTTCAGTATCATTGATGACCTTCAGCTAAAATAGTCATAGAGGGGTCATTAACTTCATCCATCAAATATAACAATTTGAAAGAAGGGAAGGCTATTAATATTAATATAACTGCTGGAGTTATAGTTCATATTAATTCTATTAATGTACCGTGATTTAAGTATTTATGTGATATTTGTGTTTTAGTTGAGGCAAAATTTTTTATTATAGAAAATAATATTCATCCTACAGCAAATAAAATTAAAACTAAATAGTACATAATATTATCATGAAGTTCCACTAATCCTTCCATTTGTGGAGTAGCACTGTCTTGGAAATAAATACCTCAAGGCATAGGTGCATCAAAATTAATAAATGTATTAAATAAGTGTTTCATATATAAATTTTTAATATATAATTTCTAATTATATCTTTTTATGTACACCCTTTAACTGTAGCTTTCACCTTTCACTGCTATAAATACGCTTTGTTAGCAGGCTCGATCGAGCTACACATAGATAGCAGGAATTAGAAGCTACAGGGACTAGTATAAATATAATAGAATTGCCGCCCGTTGTAAAGGTAGCTCTAGCTTTTAGCTTTATAGATGCGGGCTACGAAGAGCTTTAGCTTGCGCGCTTGCGCGCTTGCGCGCTTGCGCACCCCATAAAAAAAAATTCTTTTTTTTTAGCATACTTCGTTAGAGAACTGCGCGTATTTCATAGCAAGCTATACATTTTTTTCTAGCTTGCGCGATTCCGGGGCAAGCATACTTCGTAAGGAATATCCCCTGCTAACTCGTACTATAAAGCTATAAAAAGTAGCTTGCGCTAACTAATGCAGGGATAGAAAAATATCCCTAGCTTATAGCCAGCTACACAGAAATTAGCTAGTTAAAGTTAAAGCACTCGTAAAAATTAAGAGTACGAGGGCTATAAAAAAAAATATATTTTTTTTATATAGCTCCTTTGTTAGGGCTACGAAGTATCCTTACGCTATTTTCTCCGAAAATATGAAATAGAAGCTCGAAAAAAAAAAATACAATTTTTTTTACGCCTTATAAAAGATTATTATTATACAACATATAATAATAATAAAGCCATCATTAAAGCAAATAAGGCAGTTGCTTCTGAGAAAGCAAACCCTAATATTGAGTATGAGAATAATTGATTTTTTAAGGATGGATTTCTAGCCACTCCTATAATTAGACACCCAAACACTACACCTATACCAACTCCAGCACCTGCTAGACCAATAGTTGCTAATCCCGCTCCAATAAGTTTTGATGATTCTAACATCTAAAAAATTATAAAAAAATGTAAATGTGAATGTATTGAAAAAAAGAATATCGTGTCCTTAGCTAAGTAAGTTAGCTAACCATATAATAGGAGGAGGGGAGCCTACTACTTAAGATACTAGGTAGCTTCCCTCCTATTAAGGTTATGGTTATAGTTAGAAATTATTTGTAGCTTGCGTAAGCTAAAAATAGTAGTTTCACAAATTAATACGCTAGGCTATTAGGGTGGAGGCTAATATATATAATAGTTTAACGGGTGAGCTTTAGCTTGTTAATTACTATTATTAGTAAGCTAAAGCCTTCATACTTTTTTTATAAGCGAGCTTTATAAAGGTGAGACAAGCTCTATAACTTGCTTATTTCTATTCGTGTTTAGTATAGCTTTAAGCTAACGCAGTAATAGCTTGAGCTTGCTTTAGTTTTTAGCGCGAGCCTCTGTGAAGGCACAAGCTCCGCCTTTATAGCTAGCGGTAGCTATAAATCTTCATAGTTAGCGCCCCTTCGCCCTGTTTCAAATAAAATACCACGATTACAGGGGACTTAGTTCTGGCTAGCCAGCAAACATATCCGATAGATACCAAGTTACTATGGTAGTAACTGAAATTGCAAAGCTGAGAATAACTGTACTCCAGCACTGCATAGCTTTGCTACTAAACACATGAGTAAAAATTTTACTGCTACTTATGTTCAGTAAACATATTAATAAATTTTTTTGATTTATAAAAATAATTATTGGATTGTCTACTATCTATTTTCAAGGCATTTTTACCTAATTCAAATACAAATCCCGCAGTTATTATACCTATGAAAATTAGCACTACTATTAATCCGTAAATGCCATTTTCATATACACTTATACCATATGGATATATTACTAATATTTCTAAATCTAATAAAAGATAAACTAATGCAAATATGAAGAATTTAACACCGAATTGAGTTCTATTTTGACCAAGAAAACTGTGAAAACCACATTCAAAAATACTATATTTTTCTTGGTATGGGTTATGTGGAGCCAATATGAAATTAAGAAGTAAAAAAACTATTGTTAAAATAGTAACAAAAACAAAAAGAAAAGTTACACTACTCATTTAATTGTTAAATAAAATTTGTACCAATATGGTCAAGGTTGTTAGCTATTAATATTTATTATTAATATTTCAATATATTTCTATATTGTTCAGACTATGTCATTATTACTTTAATACTTAAAGTAATATTGGATTTTATACCATCCTTAGCTAGCGCCCTTTTATGGGTAGGCTAGGCTATTAAGGTAATTTAGTCGTTGAACGGTTTTATTTTAATAAGAGGGCTAACGAACTTCGGGTCTGCGCAAGCTAAAGCTCTTCGTTAGCCCTATTAAAATAAACTACGCTGCAAATTATTTATTAATACAAGGGCTGCCCTAATTTTTTCTAGAAAAAAATGTGGGCGGAGCTTTAGCTTGCGCACCCCTCTAACAAAGTGTATGCCTATAAAATGCCTATAAAAAAAATTTCTTTTTTTTTTAGCGAGCTTTAGCTTGCGCAGCCCACATTCGTAGGAACAAGCTTTAGCTTCCCCCTCTATATTAATAAATATTCTTGCAATTTATCCAATTTTCAATATTTAATACACAGAGGGCGAGCTTTAGTACGAGCACTGCCAGGCTGGCTATAAAAAAAAATATATTTTTTTTAGAGAAGGGCCTCTGTGTATTATTTTATGGGGCAACCTATCTGCTGTATTTATTATACATTGCATTAAAGTCTATTTGAGTTCATATTCTTTCTTATTCTACGTATTTCATTATGTCCTTCCTGTGTTAAGTGATTTTTTGACTCTATTATTTTTGCTGCTTCAGATCAGTCTTTAAAATCTTTGTATTTAACACCTTTAATCTCACGTTTATCAAAGAAAGGGATAATCTTTTGATTTATATCTTCAAATTTTCTAATAACAAAAATTACAACTTTTTTATCTTCATCATAGTTCAAATTACCACAATTAAAAAAATAAACCAATATTTTCAACAGTTCTTCATCTTTAGCCCCAAGCTCGTAGTGAAATACTCTAAAACTTAATGACACTGGTTTATCTACTGACTGTGAAGCATATATTGAAAAAGATCCTTTTCCTGATACAAATCCAGCTATTCATTCAGCGTGAGGTACCACTGCATCTTTAACTAAAGGTCTCGCAACCGGTATAATGTTAGAAAAATTATCTCTAACTAATGAAGATAAACCTAAATTCATTGAAACACCTATACTTACAATTTCTTGTAAACCTTGATAAGTTAAAGGCTGCTCTTGGTTATTTAATTTATTAACAATTCGTTTGAATAATTCAAAATCAGCTCTTTTTTGTAACATTAAACTATATTTATCAAAGTGTGATATTATTATAGCTACTTCATTTAAAGATCTTACTTTATAAACACATTCATTGTTAGAAATGTTAATTGAACCTATATGATTAAAATATGCTTTAATTTCCTTTAATAATGATAAATATCTTATATCGAGTTTAATTTGAAATCTAGGTCTTACTCTTCATTTATCTGGGTTTTTTTCTAAATGTACCATAAAAGAACCTTCAGCATCAGTAAATCCTGTAATAAATCAAGGATGTATAGGCTTATTTTTGTTGTTTTCAAGAGGGGGGCTAACTTCGTTCGGACGAGGAGAGCTTGCTAACGAAGAGCTTGCGCCCACATTTTTTTCTAGCTTGCGCGATTCCGGCGCAAGCATACTTCGTGAGGAATATCCCCGCAAGCTAGAGCTCCGCCTTGTTGTATAATTATTAATGAATATTGTAGAATAAGTTTTTATAAAATAAAAACTTCTAATAGACTTGCATATAAAATTTCTTTTGTTAAAAAATGGCATTGTTTTTTCTTTACCCATGCTTAGCCATTCTTTGTTCATAAATAAAAATAATAGAATAACAAGTGTAATTATAGAAATTACAAAAGAAATAGGACTTGATATAGCTATATTTTTATAGTTAAAGTTTAATTTATTAATTATTTTTTGATTATTATCTAAAACATTACCTTTTAATACTAGATTTTCCAATAATGGATTTATTTTATATTCAGGTAAACTAAAGAACATTTCTTTTATTATACCTAAATAATAAACTCCTCCTATAACACTAGTCAATATCGCTATTAAAGATAAGAAAATAAGACCTTTATCTAAGGCTGCACTTAACACCATTTGTTTTCCAAAGAATCCTATTAAAGGTGGAACTCCTACAAATGAAAATATAGTAATAGCCAAACTTATAGCTAAGAAAGGATTTATATAAAAATAACCTTTCAATTGAGTTACTAATTGGATAGGTGAATTATTTTTGTCCATTAATTCTTCATGTTCTTTGTTTTCACTTATATAACAATATAAAGAGAACCCTATAGCTATTAATATAACAAATGCATTTAAATTACTTATAGAATATTGTGTTAAATAGAATATAAATGCTTGAGTGGATTCTACACTAGATATACCTAATGCTAAAAGTATAAACCCTACGTGAGATATAGTACTATAAGCAAATAATCTTTTAATTCTAAATTGAGTTAAACCTACCACAGTTCCTATTATTAATGAGAATAATGAACTTATTAGTAAAATAAATGTTCAACTCATTTCTGAAAAACTACTGTTAGTATAATATACTAATTGTAATAATAATATAAATATAGAAATTTTGGCTATTATAGCTACGAAGGTTGTCACTATTGTAGGAATAGCGTCATATACGTCCACATGACGACTGTTAAATTTATCGTCCAAATTAAAGAAAAGAACAATTTTATATAATCGAACCAGAGTAGTTTATTTCAGATATCTACCTTTATTCATTCCTGTTCTTATTTGGCGAATTTGATCAAAACCCTCGTTAGTTAAATGAACTTTTGTTTGTATCATTTTAGCTACTTTAGTTCAATCTTTTAAATCTTCAGATTTCACGCCAATAATGGGGTATTTATCGAAAAAAGGTAAAATCTTTACATAATTATCTTTGAATGATTGACATCTGAACTCTATATAATCTTTATAAGAATAAGTTTGACCACACCCAAAGAAATCTACTAAACTTTTCAATAATAATTCATCTCTAATATGTTGAGTTACTACAAAAAGTAATACTACACGACTTCCTGTTTTATGTAATTTAGATTCTCTAATACTAACTTTAAAACAACCATCACCACTTGTAAAACCAGCTACTCATTGAGGATCTAATTTGACACTAGGTGGCAATAATGGTCTTACTAAAGCAACAGTATTAGGGAAGGCTTCTAATAGTAAAGGAGTTAATCCTCTATTTAAAGAAGCTCTAATACTTATTATTTTTTGTAAACCTTCAGCTGTTAAATGTTCCCCACGTTGCATCATCATAACAACTTGTTTAAATAATAAATAATCAGAATATTTATTAGTTTTTAAAGGATATTTATCAAAATGAGGTATTACTTTTGTTATTATTTGATCTAAAGAACCTATTGTAAAATCACGACAACCATTTCTTTCTTTACCTATTCTTCCAACTCCAAAGTAGGTTTGAATAAGTTTTAAAAGATCTAGGTCTCTTACATGAAGATTAATTGTGAAATTAGCCTCTATTTGTCATCCTAGTTTGCTTTTTGGTGATTTACGCACTAGAACCAGAAAGCATCCTTCTGCGTCAGAGAATCCCGATATAAATCAAGGATCTTGAGCCAGTTGGTTATTATCTAGGTTAGATTCGGAAGAATAAAATTGTCTTTGAATAATTTGGTTAGAAAGGATTTTAACTAGATAACTTCTTTCGAAGCCCAGTAGAGTACATCTTAAATGTGGTAAATTAATACCGCATCAACTACCATTTACTCGTTGCTCTTTTACAACAGTATTTTTAAATACTATTGACTTAGATCCGCGATTGCCCATTTTGTTTTCACTCATCTTCTGGCTTGTTACTATACCTGAGTAATTAATTCAGCCACTCATATATTTTCATATATGGCTTAGTACCAGAAGCTTTAGGGGTTCCCCGGAATTTGATAGTTTACACCCAACGTATGTTGATAAGGATTTCCTAAGTCCTTTTTTAGGTGATCAAAAATGGAATGGTGCTGCACTTACTTTAAATAAGAATCCTATTGTAAAAATTACTAAAGAAAGATTAATATAATAAGGTGTATATCATAAATTTGTAGAAAGATCACTTATACTAGTTATGATGTATAAACCATCTAAGTTAGTAGTACCTGAATTAGCATATAATAAACTAGTACCTAATAAGATAAAACATGAGCTTAATCCTCCCAATAAAAAGTATATTAAACCACCTGTAGTAGATAATTCAGAATTTCTATATATAGTACTTAATATATAAAGACCATAACTTTGTAATTCTATTGCCAGGAAAATAGATACTAAATCATTAGTAGACATTAATAATACTGCACCTGTAATTACAAATAATATAATTAAAGGATATTCAATAATTTTAAAATGTTCTCCCATTTTATTTATTATTTTTGTATTATAATAAATAAATTTATATAACAATAAATCTTTTAAAGAAGAATATTCTGATACTCATACTTTTCTAGGATAAAAACTAGTTAATTGTAATATTAATATACTAACTAAAAATATAAAAATATGGAATATTTGTGTGATATTTGACATAAGTAATAAACCACCGTGTAAACCTACTCCTTTAGTTATAACAGCTAAAGAAGACATATCATGTAAAATACAATAAATTAATATTAATATCGATATTCTATTAAATAGTATCGATAAATCTCGTCTTATATTGACGGCGTTTGAAAGTAACACTAGTACTATTGATAATATGATCATTTTTTTTTGTTATGCGCTTAGCTAGTCCGCCCGACTATTCTTAAAGGCCAACTAATATAAGGAGGCTAGCCTTAGGAGAAAATCGAATTCTCATTACTAATGTATGAAATTAGAGTTTTAACCATTTAAACTACTTAGGCTTTTTAATCGTGCTATGGGGCTATAAAGCTAGCTATTACTGCACCTACTAGTCCTCTAACAAACTGTACTCCTCGCGCTAGCTAAAGCTAGCGCAACACACAAGGAATAGTAGAAGGAATTAGAAGATTTGTGCGAAGCGCGAAGCCCTCCGAAGAGGCGCAAAGCTGTCTACCTTCCTATAACTATTTATTCGTATTATTTTGTCCTGCTTAGCTAAAACTATTGCAAGCAATAGAAGGAAGGGTGCTTCGTATAACTCGGCATCCCTGGAATAAAGCTAAAGCTGAGGACTAATCCTAGTTATTGCTTTTTTATGGGCTAGCGCAAGCTAGAACGGTGCTATGAAGGCGGGCGCAATGCATACTTCGTTAGAAAAAAAAGTATTTTTTTTACGAGGAGGAGCTAGCGACGCGCCCGCCTTGTTAGCAAGCTCGAACGAAGTCCCTACCCTCGCTATAAAAAAATTTATTTTTTTATAGCCCTCCTCGAACGGTACGCAAGCTACCCTATAGCGAACTTTAGCTTGCTTTAGTTTGCTTACGCAAGCTAAAGCCGTACCATAGGATATACAGCACTCCTAGGGTAAACACTCGGGCTCGAACCGAGAACAAGTTACACCACAAATAACCACTCTACCTATTGAGTTATGTCTACCTTAATAAATCTAGCTTTAGTTGCTTTAATTTTAGCTTGTGGTTATACCTAAATAAGTGTGCTACTATAGCATAGGGTCAGCTAATTGGCTATGGTTAGCCTAATTTAATAGAAGCAGCTTAGCTTCCTTTAAGGCGTAAAAAAAAAATTGTATTTTTTTTTTCTAACAAAGTATCCTTGCTGATTCCCGGGGCAAGCATACTTTGTAGGGAATAGAAATACAGCTAGTGTTGTATTATAATTATCCTGCGGTGATTCGAACACCGACTCTAAATACCAAAAATTTATGATCTACCCATTAATCGACAGGATATTACGTGCGTGTCTGCGTACGATCGATCCAGTACACGCACGGACAATATAATCTATATGTAAGTATTTTACATAGCCATTATCATGTCTGATGTAAGCCAAGCCTTAATTTTACTAGTAACTTCTTTAGCACGGCATTATGATCTCGGCGTAAGGGGAAGCCTAACCTTAATTTTTATAGCGGCTTATTTTGCACGGCATTATCATCTCGGCGTAAGAGGAAGCCTAATCTTAATTTTTATAGCGGCTTATTTTACACCATTTCATTTTCATAGGTGAGATACCAGAGCATGCATGCACCTTAAATGTCCCATTCTTTTTAACCTAGGACATTAAGGATTCTCCGGCTACAACTCTAAATATTAATCCCTTAATATTTCTATTAGTCCTATGTTTTCACGCCTCCATCCAAAGTTTGCTACTACTATAAATTGTGGGGGGAGCTTCCGCCTAACTTCATTCGGAGAGCCCCCCCACTGTAGTATTTTTTATTTTTTTTTTAACCTCCTCCAATATACTATGATCTAATAGTATCCCTTATATAACCAATAACACTTTATAAACTAAAGAATTATTAGTCTACAGGCAAGAGGACTTGAACCTCTATGGTAATAATACCCGTCGCACCTAAAACGACTTCGTCTTCCATTCCGACATGCCTGCTTTTTTTTTAGTACTAGCTTAGCTAACAGCATTCCTGCTCTCTTCATAGGTATAGCTTTCTGTGTATACTTATATTATTATAGCTAGCTATATCTTGCTTCTACTAGGCTTTAGGTTAGCACGAGGAGCAGCTTCGCCTGACGAAGAGGAGGGCTATAAAAAAAAATATCTTTTTTTATATAGCTCCCCTCCCCCCTCACCTTCATAGTAAGCTCACTCTTAAAAGACTTTTTAGCTATTTTTTATTCCCTCCACAGAAATATAGGACTTGCAGGATTCGAACCTACATTTTAATGATTAAAAGTCATATGCATTCACCATTATACTAAAGTCCCTTATGGCAAAATATATATATATATATATTATCGTTAGTAGTGCAGCAAGCTAAAGCCAGAATAGTGAGTGGTATTTCGATCGCTATGGAAGCAGCTTTAGCTTGCTAATATCTAGCTAACTATAATTAATATTCCTGCCTAGCCTAGCTAGCTTTTAAGGCGGGGAGTAAAAAAAAATGTATTTAGGCGCGAACGATGCACAAGCTACCTTGGCACGAAGAGCTTGCGCCCACATTTTTTTCTAGCTTGCGCGATTCCGGGGCAAGCATACTTCGTAAGGAATATCCCATGCAAGCTACTCCTAATTCTTATTTTTACATAGCGGAGCTTACTTATTAGGACCTAGCCGAAATAACTACCCAACCTAAAGCTAGGTATATTGCTAAATAATAAGCTATCATCACTATATTTTTATGCACACGGTAAGACTTGAACTTACAACAAAAATAGCTTCAATATTTCACTCTACCGATTGAGTTACATGTGCTTATATGGAGACACTCGGATTCGAACCGAGCCTTCTAACATGCAAGGTCAGCATTCTACCAAATAAATTATGTCCCCTCACTGGTAGATTATATATTGCTATAGTTATAGCAATCTACCAGTGTATTTTATATATGGCTAGCTACTTTGTTCTAGCTTGCGCACACCAAATAATTCGAAGGTGACTAACTATAAACTACTGTCGCTTATGCTAATTTTTCATCCTCAACGAATATTCCTCCGCCCCTTAGCCCTTCTGGATTTACTTTAAGACTATTAAATCTCTCCCAGCTGCCTGCTAATTTTTTCTACGCTAACGCTAAAGAAAAAATGTACTAAAGCTAGATATATTCGTAAAAATCATTGTTGTGCGCTTGCTATACTACGTACTACGCCAGGTGAAAAATTATTCCTATTAGAGGGAGCTTGCCCCGCGCAAGCTAGAACGATGGCGGCGCAAGCTCCTACCCTATAAAAAAAAATTTTTTTATTTTTTTTTTATAAAGCTCTCTTCGTTCCTGCTAGCTCCCCTAATTTCATTTGCAGGATAATCATATTTATGGGCAAAAGGAATAGGCAAAGTGATATAGCTTACGCACACCTACAAGTAATGCGTATTTCCTATATCAACCTTCCAGATCTTAATCGCATACCTTTTTGGGTGCGTATACATTCCGGAGCGTCCTTCTCCTCCTCTGGAGGGTCTACCGCCCTAGAAGTGTCTACATCCCCAGAAGCCCGTATAGTAAATGTCCCCCAAGGAGCCCCTTCCTCTGGTGAACCGTATTCCTCTCCTGAAGCTATTTCATCTCCAGAAGCATCTACGTCCTGGGATACAGCCTCTGCTCTATGAATAGTGACTACTCCATATGGAGCCCATTCCTGTGGTGAACCATACTCCTCCCCTGGAGCTATTTCGTCTCCAGAAGCATCTACGTCTCCCCCGGATACAGCTTCCACCTCACTCGATGGATTGGGATTAAATTCTCGTTCTTCTATACTAGACTGTAGAAGTTCAAGATAGCCCACTGGCTCCGTATTGATAGGTTGGATAGGAATAAGTTGGCTAGGAAGAAGTAGGCTAGTATCTCTAGTTTCTACTGCTGCTTCCACCTCACTTGAAGGATTTGGGTTAAATTCTCGTTCTAGTTCAGACATTTCTCGGTCTCCTATACTAGACAATGGACTATCTTCAGCCTCTTCCTCACGGTTAAGAAGATTTGGCTCTAAAATCTGACCAGTCTGCTCCTGGTTAGCTTGTCTATCAGATAATGCAGTTCTAGCAACCTCAGTTCTACTACGATCATCTACACTCTCCCCTCTCTGATAAGAAGCATTAATAATAGGAAGTCTTCCCCCCTCAGTATCCCCACCAAGTGGTGAAGAAACCTGACTATTATTTACTATGTCTTCATATCTAGCCTGTATGTTTAAAGTTTCCTGAGTAGAACGTATTATCATTTCCCCGTCATAACTATGACCTAAAAAATCAGTATTAACACCACAAGGATCAAAATCTAAACTTGAATAGGTATCTACCAGTCCTTCTTGATTAACTTCGTCAATATCCTCCATACGAGTATCATATTGCGCATTACCTTCAGGGTTTTCTGGATGCGAACTGTTATCGTCTATACCTATACTTTTATCTTGTCCTCGTTCTATATTAGGAGAAGGAATACTAGGATTATCTCCATCTATCTCCATACCATCTGGGGAAGGAACCCTTTCACTATAACTACCTTCTGAATATAATATAGTCTTAGGGGTAACCACTTCTCCTGAAGCCTCTTCCTCCATGGAAGGCGCCAGCTCTTCCTGGTTATATATTTCTTGCTCTAATTTAGACAGTTCTTCATCTCCTATACTGGAGAGTGGACTATCTTCAGCCTCCACTGGCTGCGGATTGATAGGCTGAATAGGGATAAGTAGACTAGGATCTATAGTTTCTACTACTGCTTGGTTACCTAAACTAGCATTCATCAGAACTTCTCTAGCCAAATTTGCATCTATTCCCGAGGCGGGCAAAGCCTCCTGCTCACGGTTAAGAAGATTTGGTTCTAATGCACCCCCAACCTCTTGGCTATCCCTAGGACTATAGCTGTCAATAGGGATACTAAGGGGAGAAGGTTCAGGTATAAAAAATTGAGGTGAAGGAGCCCCATCTCTAGGTATATAATCCCTAGAAATATCATCTGCAGATATTAAAGTAACCTCTGACTCACCGGATGAAAAATTATCAGCTCTACCTGGTGGGCCAGAGCTCCCTCTTTTATCTGAATATGAAGAGTGTACGGCTTCGCCGCTATTTGAACCTTCAGACATATTAACTTCTCTCCGTATATTTAGGACTATAGCTCATACTAGAGATATTATCTTCCGAGGGTTCAGGTATAAAAAATTGAGGCGAAGGAGCCCCATCTTTAGGTATATAATCCCTAGAAATATCATCTGCAGATATTAAAGTAACCTCTGACTCACCGGATGAAAAATTATCAGCTCTACCTGGTGGGCCAGAGCTCCCTCTTTTATCTGAATATGAAGAGTGTACGGCTTCGCCGCCACCCCCAACCTCTTGGCTATCCCTAGGACTATAGCTGTCAATAGGGATACTAAGGGGAGAAGGTTCAGGTATAAAAAATTGAGGTGAAGGAGCCCCATCTCTAGGTATATAATCCCTAGAAATATCATCTGCAGATATTAAAGTAACCTCTGACTCATTCGCTTGGCCAGCAGCCGAAGCCTCTCCTGTACTATGTAAATCCATATTGTTATCATTATTAGCAAGACTTTCTGCCTCCTCTGAATAAGCCATATAACCAGGGCTGTCTTGCGTAGCTTGTACTAAAGAAGGGGGATAGTCTACTTCTTGCACAGCTGAAACCTCAACAGCTCCTCCACCATTATTTTGACCAGCCGAAACCTTAACAGCTCCTCCACTATTATTTTTAGTATTATCTTCATCTCCGCTATAACCGTATATATCCTCATCATCTGGTACTAACCATGCTGAAGTATCCATAGGTGGTTTTATAGCTAGTTCAGGACTATTAATAGGCTCTTGAGGGGCCGGCAAGGCACTTACTCCTCCTTTAGGTAGGGTAAGGGTATTAATTGGCTCTTCAGGTGGCAGCAAGGCTATTACTCTTCGCCGCTTAGTAGGGTTAGTATTAATTGGCTCTTCAGAAGGCAGCAAGTCTATTACTTTACGTTTTTTAGGAAAGGGAGGGATTGGCTTTTCAGTGGGCAGCATCATTCTTGGTTTTCGTTTAGGATAATGATCCTTAGACTTATTAAGATTAGGTTTAGGATAATGATCCATATACTTCTTAAGAAGAGATTTAGGGTAACGACCTGTAGACTTATTAATAGGTTTAGACTTATCAAGAATATATTTAGGATGATCCATAGTCTTATTAAGAATATGTTTAGGAAAATGATCTGTAGGCTTCTTAAGAATAGATTTAGGTATATTTTTTTTACCCGTATGCTGGGCAGGACTATTAATAGGCTCTTGAGGGGCCGGCATGGCTCCTACTCTTAGTTTAGGATAATTATCCGTAGACTTCTTAAGAATAGACCTAGGTATATTTTTTTCACCCTTATGCAAGGGTTCTTCACTAACAACACTATCCTCCACTAGCAATTTTTCTTGAATTTTAACATTAAATTTAACTTTTTTTTCTTGCAAACCTTTTTGTAATGCTAGCTGAGGATCTTTCTCTCTAATTTCTTTGGCTTTTCCTACTCTTTCCTCTATCGCCCGATACATCTCGTTATTAAACTTACCAGGTTTTTTACCTTTTTTATAGTCTATGTCTTTTTTAGTAAAACCTACCTTTCTATAATGCTTACCAGATATTTTACCTTTTTTACGGTCTATATCTTTTTCAGAGAAATGTACCCTTTTTCCCTTTACTGCACTATTAACCTCACTTGAATCCTTTTTTCCCCTGGCTATACTATTAACCTCACCTGAATCCCATTTCCCCGTTGCTATATTATTAACCTCATTTGAATCATAAGTTAAATATTCATCCGAATTTTCATGATAGAGAAAATCCATAAATCTACGAATAGTATGCTCATCTGTATTGTCTAACAAATTATAATCATATTTAGGTATAGTAAGTTTATAGGACTCATTTTCATTAAAAACAACAGGTAATTGTAGACTATTATTTTTTATGTCTATAATGCTATAAACTTCACAATCCGTATTTTCGTCTAGCAATTGCTGAGATGTTCCATCTCTCTCACAGATTCCGAAATATATACTCTTAGTAGGTATAAGTTCAAAAAATTCAAATGTAAGTCTATTAATAGAAACACCATAAAAATTCTTATATTCATCATATTTTCTACTATTTCTACCTATATTATTTATCAACTGGGTTCTAGATTCAACTAATGGTAATTTTAAGCTAGAAGATAATTTCCCTAGCGTTTGGAATTTTTCTTTATACCCTTCTATAACTCCATTCTTATATATAATAAATTGAGTCAGATGCCTTAGATTTTTCGTAAGTAATCAACTATTTATACGATAATCACGACGAGTTTTAAAATGATATATTGAATTATCCGTATATTCATTGTTACTATTAAATCTATCAAATTTAGCTTTCACTAATTCTAATAATTCTCCGTTAGTTTGATCTCGCCCCACCGGAGTTAGAGATTTATCTCTATCAATACTATTTCGTGTATCACGACGTGCTTGTAGCAATAAATTTTGGTAGCTAAGACTCTCTTTACTATTTTCCTGATACTCCACCAAAAAATTATAAGGGTTTTTTATTGCACCTTTATTTATGTAAAATTTCACCAATTCTTTATAATACTTGTCTACCATATATTCAATATAAGCCAACCTTTCTATAATAGACTTTTGCGTTTTTTTTGGATAATTCAGCATCATCTTTAGACTTTTGGCGTTTTTTTTGGTAATTCTACATCATCTTTAGACTTTGGCGTTTTTTTTGATAATTCTACATCATCTTTAAGTAGTCTATCCAAATATTTTTGCTGAAATTTTACTATTGCATGGATCTTTTCTTTAAGTTTAATAAAGTCCTTCGTAATAAATTCTTTACATCTTAATCTAGGTTCTTCTCAATAATAATAATTTTCAACTGTTTTTACTTCCGGTTCAGTATAATTTAGTGAAGGCCTTCATACTTTAAATAAACTTTTATTATCAATAGATTCCCCTTGAGTATAAATTACTAAACCATTACTTCTATTATTTGCCTTCTCCCAGCCTATTCTGGGCATAACTATTCCATATTTATGCTCTAATAAATTAACTGTATCTCTAATTTTACTAAAACTATTAGAATCGTTTTTATCCGCAGGTAAACAATAAGTAGGCATAAAGACACAACCTGGCGAGTCACGTCTAATTAGAAGAACTATTAAAAATCTCCCTTGTAAAACAAGATTAACCGACCCATAATATTCAGGATTAGTGAAATAATTTATCGGTTTTACTGTGAATTTCTCTTTCGATCTTTGGATACCTTCATTATATTTAAGTTTTCAAGTCATATTAAGAATAGGGGATTTTTCTAGTTGAGGTTTATAATCCGCTAGTAGATTTTTCTGTGTAGATTCGCTTTGGATGTATAACATATTTTCCCTGTCCTTTTTATTCTTATCCTGGATATTTTCCATTATATTCACAGTTGAACCTTTCTGTATTACACGAGGGTGAGGATAAGATATTTTTTTTCATTCATAATATTTAGTTTTACCTGTATTCATATAATAGTCCATAAACCCCTTATTACATCCTTCCTGAAAAAAAGGAGTTATGGCTATAAAAGCTGATATATAGCCAGCCGTTGTTTGAAATGCAGATTTTAGTGCTAATGGTTCATTCTTATTTATTACTCTGTACCTGCTAATACTGGAGATGGTACTTTGTCTACTACCTGCTCCCTTATATGTTTGCCAGCTATGTATGTATAATTTACAAATTATTAATAATGCTATACATAGAACAATAAGCACTATTGTCATTATTACTATACTTATTGTACTATAAAAGTTTCTAATTAAGTAGTTTATAAATGTAATATAAGTTATTCTATACAAATTTACTCTTTCTACTACAAAATCATTATACAAATAATAATCTTCATCCTTTATATGTTCTTTCTTTAAATATTTAATAAAAAAATTTAGCAAATATAAAAACATAGGTAAAGGAAGAACAAGTGTAAATATTATTGATAAACTTTTATTCTCTAAATTTAATAACATAGTAGCTATCATAGATCTAAAAGTAAAAATTAATATAACAGAAAATATTCATATTTTTAATAAATGTTTTATAATTTTGTATATATTATTAACTATTTGTCTAACCAAGTACACTAATTTTTTCCATTTGTCCGAAGGCGATGTTCGCTCTGTTGGGGCGAACATATAGTCATATAAGTACTTAAAATGTTTATTATAAAAGTTTAAAGCTAAAGCTTTAATTAATATTACAGTTAATAAACTTAAAATTATAAAAATATAATTTTGTATTATAAAAACGAAGGGAAATATAAATATTACTACTATAAATATAAATATAAAAATCCTAAGTACCGGTAAAGATCTATAGCTATAGCCATAGATATAAATTTTATCCAAATCTCCCTTTGGACATAATTTTTGTGGTGATGACAACTCTAGATTTAGTATAAAATCCCTTAAGGGATCTATACATAAACTCCAATCTATTTGGATGGGTTGCACAAACACATAAATAAAAACTATACTTAAAATTTGATATAATCTCGCATTAAAAAAGGGCGAAACTAATCCTCTAAGATAATTTTTTCATAATCTTGCAGCTATATAACCATATTTATTAAAAATAGGCTGCAGCAGCACTCTGTGTAAAAACACATATTGTTTTATTTGTATAAAATTGTTTAAAATCATCATATTTTGTATTATTTAAAAAAAAAGCACTTGTTCACTCGAGTATTTAGCTCGCAGTCCTAGGCGACTTTCGTCTATCCATATTTAACCTTATGGTAGGAATTTATTAGGTTTTATAGGTAAGCATATATTTAAAAGTCTATCAGTGAGTTAGCAATACCGATATCTCCATGACGAATAATTATACATGCGGCTAAAAAAAATAAAAAAGTTCAATTTAATGAAATTCTCTCCCTCAGGTTAGAAACCGAAATTTCTGGAGAAGATACCGAAAAGTCGATACCCTCTCGTTACTGAGAATTAATAAGGTAGGAATAATCATACCCTCAATTATTTTATACCTGACCTGAGAGTTAGGTATAAAAGAAACGATTAATCTTCATCGCTATATGGCAACCATATCACGTTCGGATTTAGCATTAAGTGTCAGTTTATTATTATTAATAAGCTATTAAAACATATTGTTCATCGAGGGCATATTTTTCGGCGAGGGCATATTTTCCGGCTTCGCCGAAAAATCAGCAAGCTATGCTTGCGCGATTTTCTCCGAAAGTACTTTACTTTACTTTCAAGGCGAGCTATATAAAAAAAAATATATTTTTTTATAGCCCTCGTAAGAGAATGCCTAAACATACTGTTAAATTAAGTAAGTCTCGACTAATTTTTTAAGTAAGTATCTAATATAAATGAAAAACTACAACCTATCTTCCCTGTGGAACTTAGATCCATTTTTCATAGTTGTCTCTATTAATAATTATAATAGCGATTAATATCTAAGGAAGGATTTGAACCTTCATGCCCTAAAGCAACAAAGCTTAAGTTTGTCGTGTCTACCAATTCCACCACTTGGATTTAATTTTTATTTTTATTTTATTTTAGTGTAGTTATCTTTAACTATATCACTTATAGATCTAATAGCAAATTTATCCTTCTGTATATCACTTATAGATCTAATAAATTTGTTATTCTTAACTATCTTACCTATAAATCTAATAAATTTGTTGTACTTAACTATATTTATATCACTATATGATCTAAAAGTGTAGAGGGGTGTGCAAGCATAGCACATTTTCTTTGAAAATAGCGCACCCCCCCTCACTAATAGCAAAGTCCACTAATTAGTTTTTCTCACTAATAATCAAGCGTGCAAAGCTGTGCAAAGCCCATGAATTAGTTTTTTAAGAGTGGAGCTTCTATTTCATATTTTCATATTTTCGGAGTAGCTTGCGGCTGAAAATCGGCCAAGCATACTTTGATAGCTTGCTATGAAATACGCCCTAGAACGGCGCAAGCATAGCACATTTTCTTTGAAAATAGCGCAGCCCGGTTCCTCGCACTCCTCTATGTATAAAGCTCCACCCGAGTTAATATGAATATTAGTTATTATTCTTTATTATCCCCATAATAAAACCCAGTATAAGCTTTTAATACGGCCAGTCAGACTTGAACTGACATAAATCGAGTGGAAATCGACCAGTTTACCATTAACCCATGGCCGCTTTTTTAGGGCTAAAGTGACTTGAACACTTATAATTACTGTTATGAGCAGTACACTTTACCTATTAAGTTATAGCCCTACGCGGACAAAGGACTTGCACCTCTAACCTCTGGGCATGAGCCAAATGTGTTACTATTACACCAATCCGCTTTAGACTAGATAGGATTCGAACCTACGATGGTAGCATTGAAAGAGCTATGTCTTACCACTTGACTACTAATCCGAGCTTGCTTAGCTAGTGTAGGTATTTTCGGAGAAAATCGCGCAAGCTATAAAAAAAATGAAATTTTTTTTCTGAGACTTCGTCTATTCGTCTATAGCTAACTAACCTTAGCAAGCTAAAGCTATTTGTCAGCCCAATGCAAGTATCGCACTTACTTCAATTGATTACAAAACAATTGCATTACTTTTATGCTAATCAGGCTCTAGCTGCAATTTACTAAACTTTAAGGGGGGGGGCGCAAGCGCGCAAGCGCGCAAGCGCGCAAGCGCGCAAGCTATGCTTTATATAAAAAAAATTATAGGCTGGCTAGCCAGAACGATACGGAGCTATATAAAAAAAATATATTTTTTTTTTATAGCCCGGAGAAATAAAATTTATCCCTCGCTATATTTTCTCTAGCGAGCTTACTATGAAGGCGAAGTTGCGCCTTCATAGCAAAGCTCTTCGTCTTAAGGTTTTAGCTAGCTCTATTTCTAGCTAAAAGCCTGAAGAGCGAGCTTTACCTTTCCCCTAGCTTTGTTTAATTGCATAAATATGCTGTTATGGTTAGCTAATTTCTGTAATTCCTTATTTACTTCCTAGCACTAGCTAATGCTAGCTAGCACTAGCTAATGCTAGCTAGTGCTGGAATGTATGTGTGTAGCCAAAATATGCATGCATTGTAAATGTGATATATGTATAAATAGTTATTTATAAAATTAGTACTTTATTCTTAAAAATCTCCAGATTCGTACGGATAAAGCCTATATTACATCCTTCGTAATAATATTTTACGTATATTTAAGAAATATCTTAAGATAAGCTTCGTGCCTATATGCTTTCAGCACTTATCCTTAACCAACTTAGCTTTCCTGCCGTGCCTATGCTATATATTTATCTTAGTGAAAGAAACATCCCTATGTATAGCTTTAGCTTGCCAAACTCAGGCATAACCGGAGTCCGCAGGCTAGCTATACAGATATATATAATTTGCGGGGGAAGCTCTTAAGGAGCTTCCTCCATATATATTTTAATATTTGGGCACATAGACAACAGGTAAACCATAGGTTAGTAACTATTATTTAACCCTTTTACAAATTAAATTCTTCTTGTTCCTTTCGTACAAAAGTTAGTTCTTATTATATTCTAATTCCCCCTAGAAGATAGAAACCATACTGTCTCACGACGTATTTAACCCAGCTCATGTAACTTTTTAATCGACGAACAGTCGCACCCTACATAGTTCCTGCATCCATGAGGATAAGTTAAGCCGACATCGAGGTGCCAAACCGCGCACTCATTTTGTACACTCTTGCGCAAATTAGCCTGTTCTATGTGTTATCATAAAAGTGCGGCGCTAGCTCTTATTATAAGGAAGGTTGCTGGCTATATCTAGCACATAAATAAGAGCTTTAACTTTATTTATCTTTAGCAGGGCGCAAGCTCTCCTGCTTTAGTGCTTTAGCTAGTTAAGAAATAAGCCTTAATGGCTTCCCTTTGTAAGGCGCAAGCTCGCCTGTTAATAGCGGGCTGGCTAGCCAGAACGATGCGCAAGCACTTATATTTCCATTTTTTTCAAAACGGTTCAGACTATGTCTTCATTATTATTATATATATATTTTTCCAGTCATGTCCTAGAATAAAACTAGCGCGATTTTCTGTAATTCCTAGCTTTAGCTAGGGAGCGGGCTAACTAAGTCTACCCCTCGTACTAACTAATGCATGGATAAGAAAATAGCGCCTTTATTTTCCGCCTATTCAACCTTTTACTGCAAAGGCTCCAATACGACGTTTTGATTTAGCTATTGAATAAGTTACATTTGATTTAGAATTACCTCTAAATAAAACTGAACTTAAACCTCTAAAAGAAGAATCTACATTTTTTAATCCTCCTTTTCATTTTAATGAATAAACAGATCTATCCGCTCTATAACGTTTAGTTAATCTACCTTTAACTTCTAATCTTATACCTCCCATATTTTTATATCCAATAGAATTATAAATGGTATTATGAATATTTTCGTTCGCATGCGTGAACGAATAGCTTGCGCGATTTTCTCCGAGAGCTTTAGCTTGCGCAGCCCCCGTACCACCTATATTTATATCTGAAGGATATGCACCATCTAACAGTTTAGATAAAGAGGGCGCTTCTAATTCCTGCAAGGCAGGAATATTCGAAGCATTCATATTAGAAATTATTTTTAAATCTTTAAATTTACCTTGAAATAGATCCATTTTTTTATCACCTTTTATTCTAGATCTTTCTTTAATCGAATTAACATTAGGTAAATATGCTCTATTTAAAATACTAAACATAGAATTTATATAATTTATTCTTCTTTTTCTTAATTTTAATGCTAATGCATTAGTAAAAAGATCTGTATGATATGCTACAGATTTTAAATTAATTATATTATATTCTATTTTTTTTCCTATAATTTTATTTAATATATTACTTAATATAGGTAAAAACACCAATCTGTTGAATTTATATTGATTAAGAGAATATAATAAATCATATTTTCTTAAGTATTTTAGATATTTTCTAGCATATTGGTTAAGAATAACACCTCAAACTTTTTTTAAATAAAGATCTTTTAATTTTATAAATTTATTTAAATATTCTAGTTTATACTTTATAAATTTAGTTTTTCTTATTATATCGCTAATAAATATATATTGATCTTTATATTCACCTAAGATTTTATAAATTTTTTTTATATTTTTTTTATATAATAAAAAATAACGTTTGGCTATTAATTTTTTACTTATTTTTTTATTTATTTTTAAATATTTTTTTTTTAATACATTTTTTTCTCTATTTAAAGTATATAGTGTAATTATTGCTTTATTATTAGTATGTTTTATTTCCGCATTACTTACATGTATTCTTCTTAATAAATTACGTCTTCTTTTTAATAATATAAATTTAGATCCTGTATATTTATGATCTTTAAAATATAAATTAAAATAACCTTTTATTATTTTGTTTATATTTAAATCATTAACTGGTATATTCTTTAATGTATTTTTATTATAAGAATATATAGTATTCTTTCATTCTTTAGAAAATGAAGGTAAATATTTGGTTATTCCTATATCACCTCTTTTTTTCTTTAAAAGTATTGTTTTAGGCGCTCCGCTCCCTTTTAAGTTATTGTTATAAATTTTCATCTTAGAGGGGGTGGCGCGGAGCTCCTCCTTACGAAGAAGGCTTGCGCCGGAGTCGCGCAAGCTAAAGCTAAAGCTCTCGTCTACGTTACCACTTTTATTCATTTTTCTAAATATTTATTCTTTTTTTTTTACTTTTTTTATATATATATATATAATAATAATGTTGGGTGTGAAAAAGGATTATTGTTTAGCTTGCTAATCCCTAATAATAAGGGATTAGCAAGCTGTGCATATAACTCACCTTATAGTCGTTGAACGTCTTTATCTTATAATTTATGCTAAGATAAATTTCGCTTCAAATTTACTAGCTAGCTGATTTTATATGCAAGCTAGTAATTTTTGAAATTAACCCAATATATTATTAATTATCCTTATTTCTCAGCCATAGAGGGACTTCGTTCGAAACTCGAACGAAGTCCCTACCTATTGAGCTTTAGCTAGCCTGCTATATTTTTTTTTTATAGCAAGTTCTTGCATACGAAGTATGCTTAGGTTTGCGTCTAAAATATTGCTAACTAAGGCCGCTGTGTAATAAAATATTAAAGGACAAACATCCCTAGCGTAGCTTTTCCAATAATCCAAGATCTTTCCTTGTTGCATCTTGTGATCCTATGCCCTGCTTACGCAACTGTAAGATTTGTTGATAATCAAACAGTAAGGCAAGATTTAGCCGTTGAGCTTTTTAGATAATTAATACATAACTATTAGAGCCTAGCTTGATAGCCTGTCTTAATAGCTAAAAAATATTAGTGCTACCTGAAACGTATATTCTTAATATTTTTATTATCTCTAATTTCTATATAGTGAAAATCCTACCTTTTTTTAAATATATATACAACGAATGTACATATAAATAATTTTATATGATTAAAAATAGTTTCACTATCTTAAATCGCAAACAAAATAATTATAAATTATTAGACACTCCTGTTTACTCTTTACAGGGTCTGTGCCCCACATAAACTGTCCCCTAGCGATAGTTCCTTAGCCAAGGGTACTTATCTATTTCTGCAGTAGCCCCGGAGGGGCTCGGCATAAATCAAAATTTAAGTTAAATCTATCATTATGCGCTTATGGCAGAAAGGAAAATAAGCTGAATTAGGTTGATTTACTATGCATGAGCTGGAATGCATACTTCAGACACCTGACGCAAGCAATGCTTGCGCCAAGTAGCAGAAGCAGCTACCTACTCATAATCCTAAAACCAATTCATTCATATGAAAAAAAACATAGAGCTAGCTTGCTGAACAAGCTAGCCGTCAATTACCTTATAATCTGAAAATTGTTTATCATACTCTATAATTAGTGACAGTAAAGCTGCATAGGGTCTTCTCGTCTAACTAGAGGTAAACTGTATCTGCACAGCTATTCCAATTTCACTGAGTCAATCATAGAGACAGCTGTTGTATCGTTACATCATTCATGCAAGACCGCATTTAACGGCCAAGGCATTTCGCTACCTTAGGACCCTCACGTTAAGGCCGCCTTTAACCGGGGTTTCCGTCTACATCAAATATTAGTATATTTAATTATATCTGTTAACCAGCCGGCACCGGGCAGACATCACACTCTATACTTAGATTTTTAATCTTTCAGCAAAGTGCTGTGTTTTAATTAAACAGTCGTACAACACTATTTCATGCTTCTTCCTCTTTACCTGATATTAATCAAGAATAATGAGCTCTCCTTATCCCGAAGTTACGGTAGTCAATTTGCCGAGTTCCTTTATGATTGTTAGCTCATTTACGCCTTCGTATTCTCTACTAGCTTACTTGTTTCAGATTCTAGGTACGGTTACTTTTCATTTATAGCTATAGCGAGCTATATAAAAAAAAATATATTTTTTTATATAGCCCTAATTAGCTATAGCCATTAATTTAGTACTATTTTTCCAGTACATTTTCCACTTAAAATGTCGTCCTTAGTACAAAAGATTATCTCATCGTTTAAATCTTTAGATAATATAAACTTAGAGGCCGTTACTTAATTACATCCATAAGCTTTAGGCGGAAAAATTTTATTTTTTCTTTTAGTTACTCATGTCACCATTATCACTTGAGTTAAATTATTATAATTTCATTTAAAAAATAAAAATCTTAATTTAGCTCAACGTTCTGCTACCCCATTTAATTATAATTAAGCTTTAATTATAAAATAATATGGACAAGGTTTCGGTATATTGTTTAGATCCGATAAATTTTCGATGCTTTTAAAACTTAACAAGCGCTCTGTTACGAGGTCATAAAATTATGGCTGCTTCTAAGCCTATCTCCTTGTCGACTTTAATAAAAACCTTCTTAATTTCACTCAACTAATAATTTAGGAACCTTAACTCTTGTTCTGGGCTGTTTCCCTTTTGACATACAACCTTATCATTCTATGTCTGATGATTTAAGATATATCTTTGCCATTCCGAGTCTACATACTCACTGATAAAATCTTCATGATCCCCCAATTTGTACAAAATAAAACATGAGCTTTACTTGCTAGCAAGCTAAGCCTTATGTCTTGTCTGAGATTAAATTCTGTACCTGCTAAGATATTATACTTAAATTGCCTACTGTTATAGGTTTCGCAGAAAACCAGCTATCCTGGTCAGTATTGTCTTTCACTACACCTACCATAATTCTTCGGATATTTATGCTACAATATTCCGTTCGGACTTTTATAATCCTGATTATGGTAAAATCACCAGGCTTCGGGTCTAACTTTAGATACTTACCGTTATTTTAACGCTCGGTTTAACTACGTATACACGGGGCTATAAAAAAAAAATATATTTTTTTTTATAAAGCTCCCTCCTACTCGCATCTAATGTTAACTTGGTGACCCATTATGCAAAAGGTACGTTCTAACTTTTTTTTTATTTTCCCGAACTGCTTATAAAATCACTGTTTTTGTTTTGGTTCCCTCACGGTACTTTCCACTATCGCTTATATATTATATTTAGCCTTTGAGGAAGGTTCCCCATTTAATTTAAACAGTTTATCCACCATTTGACTTTTTAGGCTAGTCTATTTTAGCTCACGCTAATCATAGAATCTCTTTTGATTTCTTTTCCTAAAGTTACTAAGATATTTCAATTCACTTCGTTTATTATTAAATTTCTCTTAGAGTTAATATAATTATAGGTTTGTAGGCTAGCGCTATAAATAGCACACACTTGCTTATATTACTGGTTGCCTATTTCATAGCAAGCGAGCTTGCTATGAAATTAGAAGCATTGGCCTGCGTATATATACAATCAGCTAGCAAACCTATTTATATAAATAAATCTCTTTAATATATAGCTTAAATTCTACAATAATTTCTTTCCATACTTATATAATTTAGAAGAGCTTGCTGATTCCTAATTAGGAATAACAAATTTCTAAATTACATTTATAATTTATATATCCAGAGCTGCTTTTAATTTGTTAATGGCTAGCTCTAATGCATGCAATTAAGCAAGGCTAAAAGCTAGATATATAGCTTTTAGCTTGCTTTTATTATTTTCTATTAAAAAAAATATCGCTTATTTCTGTAATTCCTTATCGGCAGATTTTTCGGTGAAGCCGTAAAATACACCTAGCACTAGCTAGTGCAGGAATGTGTTTGTAGCAGAAATATTCATTTATCTATCTTTTTATCTCTAATACTTCTAAAATTAATCGGATTATTATGATTCGAACATAACTAGTCTTCGTCCCAAACGAAGTGCCTACCCAAGCCGGCCCTAATCCGTAAAAAAAACAAGAGTACTTGGACTTGAACCAAGAATTTGAAGGTTGAAGCTTCCTATTTTGCCAATTAAACTACACTCTTCAGAGAATATCCGATTTGAACGGATGTGGCTAGAATATAACCTAATAAGACTCAAGCTTACCGCCTTAAACCACTCGGCCAATTCTCTTTAATTCCTCAGCGAATCGAACGCTGATATCATTCTTATCAAAAATGCACTCTACCGTTTAAGTTAAGGAATCTTATATAGAGCATATTTTTTAAGGCTATGAGTACTCATAGCTTACTATGAATACACGTTGTTAGCCAGCTCCGCCCGCTATATAAAAAAAAAAATATATTTTTTTTTTATACTCCTCGAGCTTGCGCGATTTTCTCCGAGAGCTTTAGCTTGCGCGATTTCCCGGAGGGGGGGGGGAGCGCAAGCTAAAGCTCCCCCTTAATTCTGAAAAATGAAGGATTTGAACCTTCAACTTATTGTGTGTAAAACAATCGCTCTACCATTGAACTAATTTTTCTTACAGGTTTACTGCTTTTGCAGAAAGGCAGAAGCTCTGTATTTTTTTTTATAAAACCTTTAACTAGCGCAGCCTTAATAGCTCATAGCATTACTAGCACCCTAACAAAGTGTATTCAGCAAGCAGCTCTAGTGCAGCCCTACTCCTAATTAGGAAGGCTAGCTATGCAGCTGATTTTAGTTAAGCTTGCGCCTAAAAAATATGCAGCAGTGTAACACTTCGTTAGTAGAATAGTAATGCTACAAGCTAGCGCCTTTAAAGAAACAAGTATATAAGATATACCACACCATTAATGAGTATTAATCTTTACCTTTTATAGTAATTATTATTGCACCTACCATAGCTAATAGTAATATAAAACTAGCCATAAATATTCACATATTGTGACTTGTGTATAATATATGCCCTATTGTTGCTGTATGTCCTGTTTCAGCCATATTATTATCTCAACTATTACTTGATACAAACATAATATTAGCATTCGTTATATCTAAGTTTCTATTAATATATTTTAATATATCACTAAACTTATTTCAAGGTAAATAGTATAATATAGTATTTAATTTACTACTGTAATTATTTAATATAGCCATATAATAAGGAAGTACTTGGAATATAGTAAAATTTGCAAGAATTGTAATAAATAAACCTAAAGATACACTATTTCTATTATTACTTTGTAATTCGCTTGTTCTTATATTTATTAACATTAATATAAATAGAAATAATATTGAAACTGCCCCAATATAAACAATTAAATAAGATAAACCTATAAATGTAAGACCTATTAATATTAAATATACTGATATATTTGCAAATAAACCTATTAGAAATATTACTGATACAATAGGGTTTTTATTAATTATTATTAAAATACCACATAATAAAGCTGTTATATTTATTATATCTAAAGATCCGGTTAAATATCCATTCGAGAAAATCTCGGGTATAGCTAGAAGTTGATAATACATTGTATTTTTTTTTATATTTATATTAACCTAATATTAGGATAGCAATAAAATTATATCTTGTCTTTTAACCTGTAACATAATTTTAGCTTGCTTGCTACAATGGACGAGGGATGCATAGTGCTACCGGTAATACTACGGTAGCCTTACGGTTTTTCAAGCTAGCGCTGTAATTCCTATTCTTCCAATAGGAATAGGAATAGTAATAAGCACGAAAAAAAAATACATTTTTTTTTACTAGCTATCTTTAAATGGCTAGATAGCTAGGGTGCATATTTTTCGGCGGTTGGCTAGCCAGAACGAATGCGGGCTGCGCAAGCTAAAGCTCGCTATGCTTCATAAAAAAAAAAAGAAATTTTTTTTATAGGCGTACACTTTGTTAGAGCTTTAGCAGATTTTTCTAGAAAAATCGCGGGCGCAAGCTCCCCCCTATACATAACTCATTTGTCCATATTCTTCTCACTCCATATCTTCCCCCCGAAGAGTCTGCGAGCTTTAGCTAACAAACTAAAACTAGCTCTGTGCCAGATAAAGGAATAAGTATTTGGCTATATTTAGTTAATAGCCCTTAATTACAACTAACTAAAAGCAAGTCTGCAAAGCCTTTATTGGGCTTGCGTCTCGATTCCTGCATACTAGTAATAAGCAAGATTATTTTATCTTTTTTCTATATAAAATAGATTACCGTCTGAATTAAGACTTAATCTTATTAGCATTTATATATAAGGTTTTAGCATGCCAAATTGAACAATATTACTATGACTATTACGCAGGAACTAGCAGCTATAAGAAAAATACAGAGCTATATAAAAAAAATATAGAGCTTTATAAAAAAAATACAGAGCTTTAGTTTGCTTTTAGCTTTTAGCTTCCTTATTACTCTAACGGTAAAAAGTGTAGGAGGGCTACGAAGTAAGCTAGCGCCAAAAAAAAATGCATTTTTTTTTTCTAGCTTGCTAGCAAGCGCGTCTTCCCTTCATAGCTACGGCTCTTGTTATGCGCTAGCTAAAGTAGCGCCTTAATTACCACCAGGTAAAAGCTAAAAGCAAAAGCCTTAATAAATTAAGAACCTCAATAATACATAGATACATATAAGAAAAGTCAAACTACATCCACGAAATGTCAGTATAATATTCCAGCTTCATAACCAAGATGGTGATGATCTGTTAAATGGTATGAATATATTCTTCATAAAGCCACTGATAAGAATATTGTACCTATAATAACATGTAATCCGTGGAAACCTGTACCGAAGAAGAAACATGTTCCAAATACACCGTCACTAATAGTAAAGGAAGAAACGCTATATTCTACCCCTTGGAAAAAAGTGAATATCAAAGCTAATAGAACTGTAAAGATAGAACCGTATAAAGCTCCTCTTCTTTCTCCTTTTATTAATGAGTGGTGTGCATAAGTAATAGTTGCTCCACTAGATAATAAAATTACTGTGTTAAGTAATGGTAATTCAAACGGGTTTACTGGTTCTATACCCATAGGTGGTCATTGAGCTCCTAATTCTACAGTAGGTGTTAATGCACTATGAAAGAATGCTCAAAAGATAGCTACAAAAAATAAACCTTCAGATACTATAAATAGTATTACTCCTAGATTTAACCCCTTTTGCACTGCTAATGTATGATTACCTAAATATGTCAAATTATTATTAATATATTTCTATATTAGTTGGACTATATCTTAATTAATAGGTTAGAACTTGTGCCTAACGTATTAATTTTTAACATTTAGTCTCTGAAGGCACTAAGAGATATTTATCCGTCTCTTAGTTCCCTGCTGATCATCCTATTTATAGGGTTTTCCAGCAATTTGTTAAATTTAAAGAGAGCACATTTATATATTATATTATTATTGATCTTTATTAATTAAATTTCTCACTTTTAATCTTCCTTCTTTAGTAAGATGTTCTTTAGATATAATCATATTATAGACTATTTCTCATTTTTTAAAATTATTAAGTTTATCCCCTATTAAAGGATATTTATTAAAATAGTCTACAAGAAAACTTATATTTTGTATTGATTCTACACTAACGGATAATACTTCAGAATTCTTTACAGCATATGTCTTTAAATTAGCTTTAAGAAATAAAGCTAAACTATTCATAAAAGGTTCCATCGAGGATAATGTAGCTTTATCATATAAACGTTGATCTAATCTAAATTTTAAAGAAACATTTTCGGGCTCCGCCATAACAGATCTTTTACGAGTTTCAGACTTATCTTTTCTTTCTATATGTTTAATGCCAAAATGTCCTTCAGCCTCAGTAAAACCTGTAAATCAACTGTTATCTGTAAAACTAGAATTATCTAATAAACTTTCTGATATACTTAAATCATATTTGTTATTGATAAATTGGATTAAATCATTAAATCTTTTATTTTTAGGTGTTCTAAGTTTACCATGTACTAAGTTTATAAAAAGAATAATACTTTCCTTATCTCCAATAATATAACGGAGAATATTTTCACCAGAAGAGCTTGCGCCTTGAAAACGTCCTATATTACCTAATTCTGATTGTATGTATGCATACATTCCTATATTATTAATATGAGAAGTAAATACTATTCTAGGATTTAATATTCTATTTAAACTTGTAACCCCTAAAGAAGGAAGAGAGATAGAACCATCTCCTTCTAAAAGACCAGCTAAATAATAACCTAATTTATTGTTATCTGTAAAAACTGTAGTATTATTGTTATATGTATACGTCTCTAAAGCTTTTCCTATTTCAGAAGAAGGAATTTTTTGTGCGATATTTAAATAATAATATAATGTATTTTTTAATTTAAGTTTACCCTCTGCTATTATATCTCTAAATCAGAAAGACATAGATGCTACTAATGTTATTAATGATAAGTAAAACACTATATAGCTATTATTAAATAAGTGCATTGATAATGCTCCGTTCACTGTTACTGCAAATAAAGCAATACTTGTATACAGCGGTCAAGGAGACGGTGACACTAAATGGAAGGGATGATCCTGAAAATTACTTCTTATTAAATTTGTCATATAAATTATATATTATAAATCTTTTAGTTTTATACACATATTAAAAGCCCCTAAGATGAATCGAACATCTATCATAATATTAACAGTATTATGCTCTACCGTTGAGCTATAGAGGCTCAAATAGACAGCCGAAGGAGGAGCTTGCCCCGCTATGAACGCGCAGAGAGGAGCTTGCTATGAATACACGTTGTTAGGGCACCTCCTCTTCCCAGGAGGAGGCCCCGCCTTCTAGAAAAATAGCACATCGTTCCTCCTTCATAGAGCTAAGCGCCCTACTAAGAAAGCGTACTCCTCCTCCGGGCTATAGCTTGCGCATTCGTTCTAAGCATATTTTTCGCCGGCGCCCCCCTTCGTGCGAAGCCGCACTAAGCACGCACGAAAAATCCGCAAGCTAAAGCTACTCCCATAAAATACGCTAGAGCCTCAGTCCCAAAATAAAGCTAAAAGCTAAAGCTAAAGCTAAAAGCTAAAGCTAAAGCTATATATGCAGAGTTCGGAAAAGAGGTGATTCGAACACCTAGATGTATAAAACATAATACTTAGCAAATATCTTACCCTACCTATGGAAACTTTTCCTGCATTAACTAGAGCTTTAGCTAGCGCTAATAAATATTTTATATACGGAAGCATAATAGCTCCATCTAGCCGCCAGCACCTTAATTACAGACAGCTAAAAGCTAAAGGCAAGCTAAAAGCTAAAAACTAAAAGTTTTACCGGTATTTTCGGAGAAAATCGCTGGCTAGCCAGAACGATGCGCAAGCTACCCTCGCTATAAAAAAATATATTTTTTTTATAGGCGTACACTTTGTTAGAGGGGTGCGCAAGCTAAAGCTCCGCCCACATTTTTTTCTAGAAAAAATTAGCGCACCCCTCCTCCCCGGAGTATTTTCGGAGAAAACCCCTGGCTAGCCAGAAGCTCCTGCAAGCTCGCCCAAATTATAAAGCTAGTCTATAAAAGCTAACGAAGATATGTAGGCTACATATCCTACTATACGAATTAGATCAGAATCGAACCGACATCTACTTCCGTGACAAGGAAGTCCTTTACCTATTTAAGTTACTAATTCTAGGAGACAAGAGATTCGAACTCTTAAAAGCAACAGCTATTGAGTTTACAGCTCAACCCTTCTTACCAATAAAGGAACCCTCCTTTATATAATATCTATATATTATATATTTTTATGGTTAATGTTAATTAATCCCGCGCAACTTCCACTACGCGAACCGTATTTCGACTTAACACTAATTAGAGCCACGCATACGAAGATTCCCAATAAAAGAATATATAAAACCTATTTGTTTTTTTTACTTGTTACTAAGAAAGCAAACTTATTGCGCATGCCCCTTTCAGCATGTGACGAGTGGTTAGTACCAATCCAAGGTCTATTCACCGTGACATGGTGATTCACGATTACTAGTAATTACTTATTCATGTAGTCGAATTTCAGACTACAATCCTTAAAATTTATATCCTATTTTTTGAGATTAGCTTAAATTCACATTTTTGCATCTCTTTGTTTAGGAATATGTGGCACGTCTATAGCCCACAATATCAAGGCCATGATGACTTGTCTTTGTCCCCTTTATCTTTCCAAATTTCCAGGACTGAATGCTTTATCGTAAATAAAAAAAAATAAAGCCAGGGATTACGTTAATTTCATGGGAAACCACAGTTTCACAACATTAACTGGAAACAGCCGTGCAACTCCTGTAATAAAATTATTCAAATTGTGGTAAGGTTTTTCGTGGATCATCGAATTAAACAACATACTTCACTACTGGTGTCAGAAACGGTCTAGTGATTTCAGTTCCTGCGTTGCCACATTACTCTTGAGGTGAAATGCTTACACTTTCATTTATAGACCAAATCTAAGGCTGGCTTGTATAGATCATTAGTTTAGTAAACTAACTCAACTAGACTACCAACTCAGATCTAACCTATGGCATTCATCATTTACTGCAAAGACTACTTGGGTATCTAATCCTGTTTGTTCTCTGTGCCTTCGTCCTTCAACGTCAGTTTTTACCTAGAGGGCTGCCTTCGCCTTTACCGAGTCCCTTTGGTATCACGAAATTTCATCTCTCCTCCTCAAGTACTGCCCTCTTACATAAAACTCTAGTCAAGTACTAACATTTTATAAGCTATATTGACCGTCTGGGTACCCTTTAAACCTAATTAAGATGAATAACACTAGTCTCTTACGTATTACCGCGACTGCTGGCACGCAATTAGTCAAGACACGATATATATACTGTCATTATCAATATATAAACAAAGCTTCATTCAATTCTAATATAATCTTTTCATATGGGACGGCCAGTCCTATGGTGTTATAAAACTCGCCCTCACAATAAGAGGAGCTTCGCGCCTCCTAAAGATATCGGACTTGACCCATAGCTGTTTTGCTCCCCATACTGGAAGACTTGCCACTTCTCCAAGTTGCCAGTTCAGCCGTTAGGCCATTGACCAAGATTCCTCACTGCTGTACTAACTTGCATTGGGGTTTTTTCAGACCCAATGTGGTCGATCAACCTTTCAGATTCGACTACGAGAGTTTAAGGCTAGTTAAGTCATCACCTTAACTACTACCTATCTCGAAGATATTTATTATCCTCTTAAAGCAGAAACGATGAGAAGGCTGGCTTTATTTGCCAAGTTCTCATCCTGTTTCCTTTATTTATTATGAAGGATTTACCTCCACTTTAAGGCCGGCGAAGAATATCATTATACTCACCTGTACACCACTTTTTAATTGCTTACGAGCTTGCGCCTTCCCAAAGGGATAGCAATTAAAACGTACGATTAGCATGTGTCAAGCACTTGGACAGCATTCAATCAGAGCCATCACCAAACTCAACTTTTATTTTTTTTTTGATATAGAACTATTCATATATCACTAATGGATCTAAATCCATTAACTAAGGAAAAAACATATAAGCTATTTAATGTAAATTTTACTAAAACAGATACTTATCTATAAAATGCTATTTGCTCGCTATTTTTCATATAAATTATATAAATAATTTTGTATTAATTTCTTCTTATATATCATATAACTTTTATTAATTTCCTGGGTGCAAAGCAGAGTTTAGTGCTTAGCTTTAGCTTGCTATATATAGCAAGCTAAAGCTATAGCTTACTATTTATACGAGCACCTTAGGATAAATTGTTATTGTTCATTATAACTTTCCTCAATATAAACACTTAGTACTAATAGCTTACCTATAGTCATTAAAAAAAAAATAAACTAACCGAAGCTTAGCTTATAGTTAGCTAATACCTGTAATTTCGGTAATAGCGGTAGCCGGTGGCTATATTTAGTTTTAGCTTTAGTGCAGGAGGCGAAAAAAATACATTTTTTTTTACGCCTACCACTACGAGCTTGCTATGAAGGCGGGCTGCGCTATTTTCAAAGAAAATGTGCTATGCTTCGCCGAAATAGAAGCTCCTCCTTTGTTAGGGCTATGAAATAGAAGCTCCTCGCACTACTGCTATATAATAAATATTTTAGCCAAAAACAGCACAGATAATATGCTACTGTTTGCTAACGAAGTATCCTTGCTGATTATCGGCTGTGCAAGCTAAAGCTCGGGAATAGAAATAAAGCTAGCTAAAGCTGATTATTATAGCGAATTGCTATAGTTCTAGCTAGCACGAAGGAAGTCCCTCTTATTGCTACCAAAGCTACAGCTAGCTCGCTACAAATATTAATGTAAATCTAATCCATCTTTTATATAAGAACTAGTTAGTACCACGAACACTTGCGCCTGGATGAAGGCTATTGCTAATTCTAAACCTGAAAAGGCTATAATAAATAATAAAGGTATTAATCCTAAAATGAAGAATATAAAACCAGAATTCATTATATTATAAACAAACCCACTTAATATGCTTAATAACATATGACCGGCAGTTATATTAGCGGCTAATCTTAATCCTAATGACACATTTCTAGCAAGGTATGATATTAATTCGATAGTAACTAGTAAAGGTAAAAGAGCTAAAGGACAACCAGCTGGTACTAATAAAGAAAAGAATTTTAGACCATGTTTTTGGAATCCTAATATAGTCGCACCTAATACTATTGTAAAACTAAGAGCAAATGTTAATGCAAAATGACCTGTAGAAGCAAAACTGTATGGAACCATTCCAATTAAATTATTTACTAATATAAATATAAATAATGTATATATAAATGGGAAATAAATTTGACCATTTTTAGGATTTATTTGACCTATAACTATATTATGTATAGTTACGTATAAAGATTCTTGAGCTATAGATCAGTTATTACTAACTAATTTGTTATAGTTAGTTGAAACTATACTTAAAACTAATATAATTAAAGCTCCTATTGTTAAATATAATCCTATGTTAGTTAAAGATAGATGTAAGTTACCTCCTAAAACTTCTAAATTTAATATGTCTCTTATTTCAAATTGATCTAAAGGACTTCTTATTTCTTCAGCTTGCGCTAAGAATAAATTTTGTTTTTCTATAGAAAACATTTAGTAGTATTATTACTACTATAATATATAAATCTTTAAAAAGCTAAATATTTGCAAAATAGTAGCTAGCGGAGTGCAATGGAATAAAGCTATTCCTGCGTAGCAGAAATAGTGACTCAAGAAAAAAAAAAAGAATAAAGGGCTTTTAGCTTTAACTAGCTTTAACTGAAAGCTAGGGATAGCCTATATAACTAAACTACTCATAGCTAACAGTGTGGCTTATATCATTACAAGCTCATATTTATTTTACTAGCTATGCATATTTTTCTCTAGCTATGCTATTAATATTCCTCCTAGCTAGCGCAGCCGAGCTATAGCAAGCTATTTTTTTTATAAAAAAAAATATATTGCTTATTTTATGCGCGAACGATGCGCAAGCTACCCTACATATTTATAGCTATAGCATTATTAATGCTTCCTTTTAGCTTTTAGCTTGCTTTTAGCATCCGAAGGAATAGGGATAGCACTAATATATATTATATTTTATTAATAAACATACGTGATAAGAATAAACGCACTATTCTTGGTAATATATATTTAGATAATACGTATAGAATAAATACTATTATAGCAAAAGCAAATACTATTTCATTCATATAATAAAAAGGTACTAATTGTGGCATATAAATTTTGATCATGATAATTATAATACGTGCACACAGCGTCACTCGTAGGTAAAAAAATAGTATATAAGAGCTTTAGTCTCCTTAGCTATTAATGTAGGGGGGAGGAGGGCGGAAAGCTCCGCCCACATTTTTTTCTAGAAAAAATTAGCGCACCCCTCCTATTCTTTTTATAGCTAAGCGCAGCTAAGCTTATATACTATATATTAAACTATTCATAGAATAATCTAATACGTTTAAAATTAAAGAAGGATATACACCTAATATAACTGTAAATAATACTAATATAAATAATAAGATAAATTCTCTTTTATTTACATCGTATATACTTTCTTCTAAGAATCTAGTGAAAGAACCACCGAAAGATATTCTATTAAACATATATATGGTGTAGGCTGCAGAAAATACTACGGAAGAGCAAGCGAAAACACCTAATACTGGTAATCTTTCTATTATACTATAAAGTGACATAAATTCACCTACGAAATTTAAAGTTAATGGAGCACCGCAATTTCCTAAAGCTAATATAAAGAATAATATAGCAAATATAGGCATTAATTGAGTAATTCCTCTATAAAAATATATAAGTCTAGTACCTGTTCTATCGTACAGTATTCCACCTGCACATATAAATAAACCACTTGATACAAACCCGTGGGCTAAACCTAATATGATACTACCCTCTAATCCTTGTATAGTATTACTAAATACTCCTATTAAATATACTGAAGCGTGACAGACTGAACTATAGGCTATTAGTTCTTTTACGTCTGTAGTTCTTAGTGTACTAAAGCTAGCATATATTATTGTAATTACCGCTATAGTAAATACAACAAAAGTATAATCTAAAGAAGCTTTTGGTAATATAGGTAATATTAATCTAAATACACCGTATAGACTTAATTTTAATACAATTGCGGCTAATACAATACTTCCTCCTAAGGGAGATTCAACGTGAGCTTTTAATAATCAATTGTTTAAAAATATTGTAGGAGTTTTTACTGCAAATGATATAAATATTCCTATAAATAAGAATATTTGAGTTTTATATTCAAAATTTAGTTTAAATAATGTATCAAAATCTGTACTACCCATTATAGAAGATGTACTTAAAATGGACAGCAGTAAAAACAAAGAACCTCACAGTGTATATAAAAATAAATAGTAGCTCGCACTTACTTTATTATCTGATCCATATAAACCTATTAATATAAATAAAGGAGGTAATATACTTTCAAAGAATATATAGAATGACATTATATCTAATGTCATAAAAACTGCTAATAATAATGTTTCTAATAATAACATAATTATTAAATAAGATTTTACATTTTCTTTTATAGAGTCTCAATTAGATAATAATGCTATAGGCATTATTATTGTTGTCAATAATATAAAATATATTGAGATACCATCTACACCCAAGTAAATATCGAATAGTTGTACATTGTAGTGCTCTTGTACATACTGAAATTGATTAGAGCTGTTATTAAATAAAATAAACATAACTAATGATATAATTAAATTTATTATACTACTAGTTAGCGCAATGGTTTTAGTATATAACTCTGAATTTTTTTTATATGATCCTATACTAGCTACAACTATTGTTCCTAATAATGGTATTGTGATTAATGAGGATAATAACATATCTAGTTCCTTAAAAAGAGATCATTCAAATAATTTACTATGTCCGCCTATATACATGTGTCTCATGGCCTAAAAAAAAAATAAGTTTTTATGTGTACTAGCGAAGCTAAAAAAAATCACTATCTTTCTACTAACTTACCCTTATCCCATTTGAATCCCCAGCGGTTATCATATCTTCTCGATTCATATTTGATAGCAAGACGTAGCATGAAAGGATCAGCAAAAGGATGGATAGGTTCATTTACATTTTCATAAAGACAATCAACCGTCTGGGCGGGGAGGTAATCTCGCAGTTTATCTTCCTCTTTTTCTACTCTACCAAATGTATATCGCCTAACTGCATCACTATGGCCACGCAAGTACCCTACAAACGCCTTTTCTTGTCTAATAGTAAGATTATGTGTGGAGCTTGCGCCCCTTCGGACTAAAACATGTTCACATTTACAACAGTTATTCCAAATATATATAATAAACAAGGAATTAATATTATAAAAGCAAATAAAATTGGTAATAGCACAGTTCAACAGAATGACATTAACTGGTCAAATCTAATTCTCGGGAAAGAGGCTCTTACCCAGATAAATATAAATATCATTATTGAGCTTTTTATACCTAAAGTTATACTATGTAAAAAGGCATCTACAGAAGAACTAGTTAAAATTTCTCTTAATTTAAAATATTCTAGAGATGTAACTCAGTTTATATCAAAAATATATGCATATACATAATTAAATAAATCAAATCAATATACAATGTCAAATTCTAATAAATAACCACCTAAAAATAAAATACTAGTAAATATACACATTAATACAATACTAGCATATTCAGCTAAGAAGAAAAAGACAAATATTACTGCTGCGTGTTCTGTCATAAATCCACTTACCAGTTCAGATTCCTTATACTAAAAATTATTAATTTATAGGGAGGGACTTCGTTAGCCCTCCTCTGCGCAGCCCTCGTGTAGCTACACATACATATTGCCTCCGGAGATTTAACTCTAGAGGGTAATAATTTTTAATTTATTAATCTTATATTTCCATATAAGTCTGGACTATACCTTATTTAATATCGAGGGCGGTATTCCTTACGAAGTATGCTTGCCCCGGAATCGCGCAAGCTAAAGCTCTTCGTCTGGCTAAGCTGCTCCTCGGTATTAAATGATCACATCTAGTCTCTGAAGATTCAACTTAAGTTGATTACCTGCTGATTCTCTTAATTAAGAAATTCCAGCAATTTGTGATCTTTAAAGAGGCCAAATCTGGTTAAATAGCCTCTGCTAAATCAAACGGTGCTCTATTAGTCTCTGCCACAGATCCTATAAAGAATATTATTAATATACATAATAGGGGTAAAGCTAATCATACTATTTTTTGGAATTGTACATTTATATTTAAATTTAGGCTATTTGTTATCATTATTATTATTAATAATACAGAACTTAACACTAATTCGTAGCTAATTAATTGAGCTGTACTTCTTAAAGATCCTAAGAAAGCATACTTACTATTAGCACTTCATCCTGCAAGTAAAATACCATAAGTAGCTAAAGATGAAACAGCTAACATATACAATATTCCTAATTCCATATCCCCTAATGATAGTCCAGGACCGTAGGGAATAACTGCATAACCTAATAAAGCAAATATTAATGTCACTATTGGTCCTAAGAAAAATAGTATTAAATTAGCTTGTGTAGGGGCTACATATTCTTTTAAGATTAATTTTAAAGCATCTGCAAATGCTTGTAGTAGACCATAGTATCCTACAGCATTAGGACCAAGTCTTCTTTGCATACTGGCCATAGTCTTTCTTTCGGCTACAGTAACATAAGCAACCACTAATAAAGCGGGTAACATCAATATAATATTTTCAATTATTGAAATAAGAGTAGGAGAATAATTCATTTTTTTTTTTATTTTTAATTCTTTTTCTCTGTTAATTGTGTGCTAACTTACTAGCCCATTTTTATATTTATATCCAGCAATATCTCTAGATATTCATCTAGCTCTAATAAGCTAGAAGAGTAATAAAAAGGAATATAGCCAAGCTAACTTTGGTTTTATTGCTTTGTTTAATCTTATAATATTAATAATACTAATTTAGTGCGCTTCGCCCTTCGCGCTTCGCGCTTCGCTACATATTCCTGCAGGCTAGCTCTGTAGCTTTATACACTTTTTTATTATAGTGCTACCTGCACTTCTAAGGAAGGGTTATTCTTATAGCTAGCTGCAAGCAGTAAGCTGCAACTAATTATTGTATAACCATAGCTGCTATTAATGTTTATAAGAAGCATTTAATCTGTTAAATTCATTAACTTTATCTAATATTTGGGAAGTATAGTTAACGTTTTCTTTCTTTAATTTACCCTCTATTTCTAATCCTTTCTGTAATAAATCATTAATTTCTTGGCCACGTGTTGTTATTAAACGATCAATAATACTTATTCTTCTGCTAAATTTTTCAGCATCAGTGTCCGACATATTACCAGGAACATCTAATGACATATTACCCCCTCCATCTGTTATAACATTTATATTATTAGTTAATATGATATTGTGAAATTGACTTATAAAATCGGAAAGTTGAGGTAATAGTTCATTAATCTTTAAAGTTATTTCTGTAAGCTCTACCGGGGCAGCCATACTTTTTAACGGAAGATCTGCAAATACATGAGGTCTAGGTATATGTATATCTTTATATAATAAAAGATTAATTAATTTTATTTTCATACTTTTTGTTATTGTAATTTTATTATAATACGTGCACACAGCGTCACTCGTAGGCAAAAAAATAGTATATAAGAGCTTTAGTCTCCTTAG